>NC_082382.1:8367849-8390390 GCF_031168955.1 Gadus macrocephalus | reverse complement strand
GCTGACACACATTATGTATTAAGAAGAAATATCACAGCCCTTAGAGGTGCATGTGGGATATTTATTCACCCCACCCCTGGTTTCCTCTCTCTGACATCACTCCGGGACAGTTCAACACGTCAGAATGTATCACTGCACGTAGCGAACATTCTCCACATACTCATAGCTTCCTACTTTGATTTCACAGCAGGAGTTTATATTGGGTGTCACTTGCCCCCCCCCCACACACACACACACACACACACACACCCTCCCTTGGGCATCAATGCAAACAGGGGGTAAGGGAACTATATATCTTGATTCCTGGGCCTTCCTGTGCATAGATATCTCACACACACCCACACACACAAACACACATACACACACACACACACACACGCACACACACACACACAAACACACACACAGCATCACACACATTCTTTACATGCACACGTCCTCCGACGGTGTGTGGTTGTACATAACAGCGTCTCCTGCCGCCGCCGTCTCTCTGTTCACTAAACCAGGTCAACAAACAAAAAGCAATTATGTTGGGCAGCTGCCGCCAGGGAGCAGGTAATCACCGCGCCGTGTGGACAGCTTCATTCTAAACACGTACTAAAAGCATCGTTAATCATCCTCCTCTGACGCCTCACCCTGGTCACGTGACACGCCGCCGCTGATGAGCTGGGGAGGGCAGGGGAGGGGTGTGGGTGGGAAGGGGTGAGGGGGTGAGGGGGGGGAGGGATCCAATTGGCTCCTTGCACAAGATGCCTTTCTAGAGGTTGGCCATTCAGCGCAGATGACCCGCCAATGACCTTGCATGACTTGACCTTGAGGTGACTCCCTCTCTCTCTCTCTCTCTCTCTCTCTCTCTCTGCTTGTCTCCCTCCCTCTCTCTCCTTCTCTCTCACCCTCATATCTGTTGGAGAGCAAAAGCAGGCAGAGATTTAGGGGGGGTGTGTGGGGGGGGGGCAAGATGAATGATACAGGAGGGAGAAGAGACCATAGGTAGAGAGACAGCAATAGTGAGAGAGAGGGAGGGAGGGAGAGAGAGAGAGAGAGAGAGAGAGAGAGAGAGAGAGAGAGAGAGAGAGAGAGAGAGAGAGAGAGAGAGAGAGAGAGAGAATATAAAATATGGTGTGAGGTTTTGATTGAGTACCTGGGGTTCGGTTCTGCATAAGGCTGATGAAATGTGTTTTTATAGCAGCACTGCAGTGCTTGATGGCCGTTTCATCCCTTTAACCCTCATTCTCACTGTATTTTACTGCTCGCCCTCTCTCCGCTCGGCCTCCTTCTCTACCTTTCATTCCCTGACATTGAATGGGTCCACAGTTTATTTCAACGCAATCTGAATAACAACAAACATGTTTATTGATCTTTTTTAATGTGACCATTTTATTAGTAATTATGAATTCAAAAACAATGCAGTCTTCATATGATTAACTGGGATCAAATATGTATTGGTGCAGTCGTGTCCATTTGGCAGGATGTGATGGACACGTGAAAGCCAATCGTTTACCTTTGGAATGACACACAAGATGGCGCTGACAGAGGGAACTTCACGGAGCGTTCTTCCATTTTCCGAGCGGCTTGCCGACTGACAGATGATGCACAAAGACATATCTGAAAGACAGACAGCCAATATACTGAAACCCCATCCATCCTGGGTCCTCCTCTGCCTCCTCTGCCTCCCCCGTTGCACTCACTCCCTGGCCCCGCCCATCCACCCAGATCTCTCCCTCTCCCTCTCTCTCTCTCTCTCTCTCTCTCTCCCCCCCATATGTCTATGAACCTGTCACTATGGCAACCTCACCCTGGGGGCATGGAAGGAGGGGCGTGTTCTTGTTCAGACAAATAAGCATCACAGGGTTCATTTACGGCGGTTTGTTTAGACTTTCTAATATGCTGATGAGAGGTCAGATGTGTGTACTGGCGCACGTGTTTAAACAGAGCCCTGTTTGTATATGCTGGAGTCTATTCACTCGGTCCTGTCACTGCATGCGTTGTGGGGCATATGTGGCCTAGCTGCTCTCTTCTTACGCCGATTGAAAACAATACAACAAGCATGTTTAATAAATCGCGCAATCAAAACAAATATTGATTATATTTTTTTGTCCTCACCTAAGGTTGTGTTACGTGATGCATGCGTTACCAAAAAAAACATCTGCATGAACAAAGGGGCCAGTGCAGGGCTTTCTACCGAGGGCACGATGATGAATGTTTGATTATCGTCGGATCCCCGAGACGCTATCAGCATACCCTCATGGCCTTACTGTTTTGCTTGTGTGCAACTTTTGAAAGGGCAAATTCCTACTGCAAGAGCAGACCCGCGCACCGGAGAGGTCAGCGTGGCTCCCTGCACAATCAGTGGTGAAGGAAGGCCACCTTGGCTGGATCCACTGATTCTGCATGATTCCAGGTGAGCTGTGGGCGGTGTGACACCTCCCTGCACCCCCCCTCTGGCTCCCGTTCATCCTCTCCTTCAGGGAGCACCGGTGGTTGCAAAAAAAACGAAAAGCGTTAAACAAAAATGGAGGGAATTTTCCTATGCAACAGACGTGCAACCTTGACACAGTTTCACCTCTGCATGCACCCACACTTGCTCCACCTCCTTTGCTCCTCCTCCTCCTCTCTCCTCCCTCCCCTCACTCCCTCCCTACAAGACCTTACATTAACTCTCAAAGGCTTCCCCTTCCCCCCTCTTTGAAGAGCCTTTTTTCCTTTGCAGCCAGAAGTGCTGAGTGCTGCTGTTTGCTGCGTGGTTTCGCTGAGTCTGGAAACTGTCCCCAACATGAGCTCCCTGGAGGGGAGGGAATAGAAGAAGGACTGAATTAGTCTCCACATTGTTTAGTGTAGCTAGCCCATGTCAGTGTGTGTTATGTATGTGTGTGTGTGTGTGTGTGTGTATGTGTCGGAGAGCAAACATGCATGCATGCATGTTTGCATCTGTGTGTTTGTGTATTTCTACGCCTGTGTGAGTGCAAAAACAATTATTCAAATATGTGCTTTGTATCTTTCTAAGTGCTTTTTTGATAGCAACTAAGATACAAAACACTAATTTGCATAACTCTACAGGGCATAAAAATATGCATGCAAAACACATACGCACACACACACACACACACACACACACACACACACACACACACACACACACACACACACACACACACCACACACACACACACACACACACACACACACACACACACACACACACACACTTACCCAAATGACACTCAGGAACACACTCACACACCTCAAACACAGATGCAAAAACACGACCAGAAGCAAACACACACTATCTTTGACTTGTGCACATGCAAACCCACAATGGTACTTAAGAAGGCTCTTTGAATCATTTCAGAACATGTTTGGTAGTCAAATGGCAAAATAAGAAAGCAGAAAGTAATTGTGCATGAAAGTCATGGCAGGCAAGGAAATACAGTAAAATCAGAGGAGAGCTTGCATGAGAGAGTGAGCTTAGCGAGGGAGAGAGAGACACACACACACACAGAGAAAGACAAGGAGACAGAGTTAGATACAGAAAGAGAGACATAGACAGCAATAGAGCAGAGACAGATACGGAGACAGAAACAGAGACAGACACAGAGACAGAGACGGAGACACGGACAGAGAGAGAGACAGAGACATTTCGAGCAGGGATACCGTAGTATGCACAGCTGTGCCACAACAACCAAGCATGCTTGGTCCGTGAAGCACTATCTATATAAGTGCTTCACGTGGAGTTTTGAACAGCTTAAGTTGATAGATTGATTTAATCCCCCCCCCCCGCACTCTGGTGAAGATATTACATGCATATTATGCATAAGTTAATTCTAGGTCAACTTAGTATTAATTAGAATGAGCTCAAGAGCGAAGCACTTAGAAATAAAAGATAGTATTAAATAGGAGATATTCAGTGAGATGTATAATTTGTTCTGTTCTTCAGAAAACAGCTGTCCAACAAGTATCCAATGTGAGACAGCAAAGTCGAAATTATTCAAACTAACTGCGATCAGTGTCTATTATTGTTTTCTAAATACCTTGGCAGATAATGGAAACATAGAATCACATATAGCGTACTTTCACCACAGAACCTTCAATGTCATGAGGCATGTGTCTTCAGAAAAGGGTGAGTAAGAGAGTGTGGACTGATCTGGGTGGATCTCACTCTGAACACTTTCAAACTATCATTTAACAAACCATGCAATGCCCCCTCATCCATTGCAAGGCAATTGTTGAACCTGATGACGAAGTAAGAGATAATAGGTCACCCAAAACTTTCTTAAACCCTTTGCTTTTCACATTGTTTTTTTTTTTGTATAGCCCTATGTATGCAAGTAAACGTATATAAAGCATTACAACTCATTGTCAGGTATTAAACGTGTGTGTGTGTGGGGTTGTGTGTGTTCCTGTTTTGATTACTATTGGATTATAGTACCATCATAAAACTGGGATTGCCTTAATCCTCCAGCACTAAATGGCTGTAGACCATAATATTTATATCCTGGAAATAAATGGTGTCCTTTAGTTGCTTTTTATTTTGTTGAGACAAATCCATGTGGCTTCATTTCTTCGAAGTGCAAAAAGAAGTACAAAGGTAGAGAAGAGAGCTTAATTCAAGCCAGAAAAAGGATGCTTGTTTTTACTGAAGTACTTAAACTTGGCAAATGAACAAGCTGCATCTTACTGAGAGGGCCTACAAAAGGATGATCAGAGGTCTGAATGCAGCCTCACAGCAATCTGCATAAGCAAGGCACTAAACCTCACTATCTTAACTTTTTAAAGTTTCTCCCGAGATACACCAGTGCTGGTGAGAAATAGCCGTCTTAAATTAATTTGTATATTTGACTATGTAATTAATTTTGTATTCTTCATAATATCCCCACATGTATCAATGGTGTGATTAAAAATAAGTCTTATTCCTATGAGAGTGTATACAATTTATAAAATCAGTCACTAACCGTATTTTTTCCTCTCTTTATTAAAAAAATGTGTAAAATCAGGTTATCTCCAGATGGAGGAAAAGGCAAATACACAACCTCCGAATCTAGCTGGACTAAATATTATAGTCCTCCTTATATCCACACAAAATAATTCTGCTCGTCGGGGCGGGGGGGGGGGGGGGGGGGGGGATATAATAAAAATTTCACTAGGTCACATGAACGGCGAATCGTTGCGTTAGGAGCGCTGACCGAGTAACATCGTGCCTAGACAAGACAGAGGTCAGGAGGTTAGAGGTGAACTGTGGTTTAACTTCATGCATTAGTTTAACCATAGCGACCAACTGTCCACTATCGTTTCCTACACACGTAGCATTAAGGTCATTGTCATTGTTATTATGATCGTAACCATTATTATAAATATTAGTATTAGCCTGTTAGATAGCCTACGGTATTATTATATTGTTATCGTCCATAATTATTATTATCGGATTGTTTGTTTAATCCTCCTTACTTATCTTAAGTATATTGTCAAAACAAAAAAACAGAAAAACGTGGATGCAACTTTTACAAGGGTTGTATGCATATACAAATGCACCCAACGTAGTTATTAAAAAAACTTTCAAAATACATTAAACGTGAAATGCTTAATGGAAAAATACCATATGAAGTTACATAGAATGCAAACGAGGTTTGAATTATATTGTTACAATTGACATTTACCTGGTGGATCCACATAAGGCTGCGATATGATAGCTGTAGGCCTATTTAACGGCTCAGCTCAAAGTCATATTCCTTTATTGAGATGTGGATCTGAGATGAAAACGTTAAGTTGATGCAGCTGCCGTTTGATATGCTACAAAATGGCATTGGAAGCTTTTATTGTCCGATCTACATATTGAATGTTGAAGCCAAATTAAAAAAAATCAAATAGAGCTATAAAGAAGCAGCAATTCCATTCGAGATGTTTCCTCAGCCCATTAATATGCACTTAGAGATTAATGCAAAAGCTTGCACATAAAAAGATGAAGAGAATCTGAGGCGAAGGGTTCACCGCGGATCAATGCTCTTTAATACCTGCGCTCAATAAATCTATCAGTCACATGCCGAATTGTAATACTTTATCTGACGGGTTGATAATCCAACCATTAGGCACAGGAAAGGGGAACGAATAAAATGGATAAATACAGTAATAGATTAAATATTACAACTCCTTAGCTTGCAAACTCCGAATGCCTGAATACTTCCACGTGCTTTGTAATTATGGCTGCAACTCGCAGGATATATAACTATAGGCCTATATAACTCTAAAGTGATGTGCATCCCATTAATAATAACGTAACGAGGTAAGAATGTTTGAGTGAACGACTTCTGCTCTACGAGAGAGTGTGCAGAGAATGGAGAGAATTCAACAGGACGCCATAGCGATTCAGTCAAAAGCAAGAAAATAGGGGTTTTAGCCTAAGCGATTTCAGAGATTGAAAAAGCAAAACTGCACAAAGCAGTCACAGTGATAACTCTTTAAAAAAGTAAAATAAATACAGTCCATTCCAAATAAATACATATATTTAAATTAGACATATGAAACGCATTTCGCATTTCTAAAAAAAAAAATATTTTTAAGCTATTAAACATATAAATATATTAAGGGGAAATATAGGCCTGCCTATACCATCACAATTTCATGGACAATTTAAGTTAGTTTGTTTCCCCATTTCCATGGTGCAGGCTCGATAAGCGGAAGATTTTCGGACTTGTATTTTAATATGCAAATAGTCTCAAAGCATCGAGAAGTCCGTCCGCGGCCCTGGAGAAGGTTCTGGCGTTTTCCTCCTGGCTCGCCTTGTGTTTACAAACTTTCCATGTGGCGATACGAAGCCTCTCCGAGCGGACCAATCAGAGGCCTAATTACACCGGAGGCGGACGAGACGAGGCGTGTGACGAGGCTGGCGTCCTCGGGCCGGGTCGAGAGTTTTGGGGGCAGGTGTTTTGAGGAGACGGCTCAGGAGAGGGGCAGGTGTCCAGACTAATAGATCCCAGCCGCGGGGCCCGCCAGTCGCAACAGCCTGTTTTTCAGTAATTTCTTCAGCTTCATGAGCCCGTTCTGAAACCAAACTTCACCTGCGTCTCACTTAGCTGCAGGGCGCCGGCGACCTCCCCGCGCCGGCAACGGGTCAGGTACTGGTGTGGAGGTAGAACTTCTGCTCCAGCTCAGCCGACTGCCTGCCGATTAAGCTGGGCAGGCAGTCGGCCGTGTGCAGGGCCACGGCCATATTACATGAGCACTATCATCAGTAGCCTACTGAAGGCCGAGCCAACAATACTCACCCCGCTGGTCACGTGCCTTCTGGCTGAAAGACAAGGCGTTACAATAAATCTATCAGGAAGATCGATGGGCTTACTCACAACACAAACGCAGACCTTTTTCAATTAAACCATCTGCAATACTAATAGAGTATGAATATAAAAACAGTCAAATCAAGGCTTCAACTAAGATCTTCAATTTATTTAACATAATTCAGCTGAAATGTGTAAGCCTAAAATAGGAATTAATTAATTAACTCAATAAATTAATCGATTGGATAGGCTACAAGGTTTCCTGTTTAAAAACACTTTGTCTAAGATTTGGAGTTCAACAAGCGATGCACATTAAAGGACAATTCCGGTATTTTGAACATTGAGCCCCCTTTCTGGTTTGTCTAGGATGAAATAGAGTGGTTAAAGGCACCCAGTGCAACTTTATGTAAACATTCAATGAAAAATAAACATTCAATTTCTAGTCTTTTTTACACGTAGTAAGTTTCAATAACTCCATACCATTATATATCGACATTCAAGGAGCAAAGATGAGACGTCGTTGTGTGGTGAGAACTGATAGAAAATCGTAAACAACAACAATCGCCGGTGGGGAGAAGCCATTTTTCCATTGACTGGAAGCCTGCTTTATTTATTGTAGGTTACAAAAAATAAAGAAAATGGCTGCATTGTTGTTGTTATCGATTTTGTATCAGTTCTCACCACACAACGACGTCTCATCTTTGCTGCTTAAATGTCGGTATGTAATGGTATGGAGTTATTGAAACTTACTACGTGTAAAAAAGACTAGAAATTGAATGTTTATTTTTAAGCCTCGAAAGTTGCACTGGGTGCCTTTAACACCGAAATTTTGAATATTGGTCCCGTCTCGAGTATTTGGTTAATTTCGAATCGCCCCTTCCTGCTTCACAATGGCTGGCTATGGCCATTCAAAAACACCCCTGAACGTTCCTTTTCAGAAATGTGAAACTCAACGAGTGGTTAGTGGTGTTCAAGTATCGTAGCGAAATACAATTTCTGTCTTGTATTATTTGGCTTTTTGTAAATGAAACGGATACCGGAACCGGAAACGGAAAGGGGGTTGCTTGTAGTCTTTTCGCTCGGTTCTCCGTATCAACAGTAGGGCTAGAAACAAGCGAAAAGACTACAAGCACCCCCCCTTTCGGTGTTAACCACTCTATCTCATCCTAGACAAACCAGAAAGGGGGCTCAATGTTCAAAATACCGGAATTGTCCCTTAACTATACTACAGCATATTGGAGCTGTGACACAGCACATATGGGTTAGAACTACACTAACATGATCAGCTGTTGTGGATGGGGTGTGGATGTACATTATATAGGAAAGAAAATAAATAAAGAGAAAATAATAAATCTAACAAATACAAACTTATATCATTCACTGTTCCCAGCCCATTAGAGAATGGATAAAAAAAAAAATCATGTGATAGTGTGTGACTTTGGGCCTTTCTCTGTCATTGGCGGCTTAACATTTGCCAAACTTTCCTCCAGGCCTTTGACGTCTCAATAGGAGTGGATATCTCCACATATTTATCCGTCCTTCTCTCAGGCTTCTGGTTGCACATTAAATACTCATCCAGTGTGGAGAGAGACTGAGGGTGGGGTGCTGCCTTGGCATCTGGTGCCAGACGGGTGGCGGGCTGTCAGATGGCCTCGGGACCCCAGAACCTGAACCCCAGCGTAATGGAGTCACAACCGCCAGGTGGGATGAGAGAAAAAACGAAAAATATAAATAAAGTCTCCCACCAGGAGCCGTGGAGAAGAAGGTTAACCGGCCTCTAGCCACTCTGAAAACACCCCCAGCAGATTGAAAGGTCAGCTGATAGGATAAATGTCCACATTGGTGTTTTTAAGAAAATGAGTGTCAAGGTTAGCTAGTGGAGGAATGGCGGTGCAATGAGAAGAAACCAACAGTGTGTAATTAAGCACCGTGGCTTTCAAGGAGAGCAAATCACATGCGCATTCTGATTTATGACTCCAAAGATAATAGAATCGAGGGCGGCCAGAAGGCATAAAAGAATCAAACTAAATATTTGAGGAATGACTTGCACGCTTAAAAATAGCCAGCCCACAAAAGGGGCTATGGCAGGGGCCTTCCGAGCCGTGGAGAGGAAGAAGAAAGAGGGAAAGATCGATACACATTGCCTCAGTCATCTGGGCATCCAGCCCACAGTAATTCAGGTGCTGTCAAAGCATAATTGAAGAATGACGCACTGGGAGTATATACAGCAGCCACCCGATCAGGTTAGAGAAGGGGTCTGTGAAGGGCTTTCCAAACGCAATGGGAATACGGGGCAGACCGCCTTGCACTCATATTAATACACACCGCCAGAGAAAGGGGGTGTTCATGAGTGGTACTTTTATACTGCACACAGCTAATGCTGCTTTTGAGGTATTAGGAGTAAAGATGTTGAAGTCCTCACAAGTTTGTGAATGGGATTCTGGGTGTGTTTGCTATTGACCTAGAAGTTTTCTGAAAGCTGTGTGTTCATCTTCTTTGACTCATTTGACATGGGAACATTAGAACATATGCTCAATCAAATAATAATGCACAGCCAAAGCAGATATAGACTTAGGCCTACTGAAAACCTGCTCAAATGCAAGTGCCCAATCAGTGCTACTATTTGTGAGCAAGAAGGCATCTGAGGAGCTGAAGGACTGAATGGTAACTTTCCAGTGCCAAGGATGATTTGGGGAAGCCATTTGAATCAAGTTGTGAGGGTATTTCTCATACTGCTTACAGTCTGGAATTAAAGTAAAGCTGTGCCAGGAGTTAGCAGTCAGGCCCATGATGGGTATGGACAGCAATTATGTTAAAAAGGTGGACACATCTGAATGTGCTGGGAACTGAAATCGATAGACAAGGCTTTCATTACAAACAGACAACTGATCAATACTCATGGGGATCACTCGAGCTTGCAAGAATAAGTTTTACTCAACTTCATGTGGAGCTCGATTGGCGAGATCTTGCATTATTCAGCACCGCTGAATAATGTTAGTATCAGTTAGTATCAGTGAAGGAGTAAACGATCTATATTTGTGTCCTTAGTAAACCAGCTATACTTGCTACAGTAGCCCACTGGAGAGAGCTAGCGCCGTCCCGATTTGACTATTTCTTCAATCACAGCAGGAGGAGGAGCAATAATAAAAGTAGACTCTTCATATGTGTGTGTGTGTGTGTGTGGGGGGGGGGTTCTGACTGTTTATATGTTGTGGAAATGTTGTATATACTGCACGGCTAGGGAAACTGTTCAGAATAACTTCTGCTCTAAAATAAATTGAATTAGTTTGTAGTTTGGGTTAAGGATGATAAAAGGTAGCCAGCATGCTGACGCAAGAAACACGTCAGCTTCTGAGCTTGCAGATAACACTAAGAACACATGCAACCTCCTCCGAGGTGAAATCACAGCACAATCCTTTACATTTAAGGGGTACCTAAATGTATGTAGGCCAAGCCTCCGTTACGTATGCAAGAGTTGATCATTCAAATCAGATACTTCCATTCGGGATATTTATTGCAGCACTGGCCAACTTTTATAACAAACTTACCCGTTCAATGTGGTCCTCATTTCACCTCCATACACTCGTAATTTTGTCTCCTTTCATACTCATCCTCTATGTCACACCTGGAATCCGAGACGGCAGAGTCCTCCAGGTGAGCGACGTGGAAGTCAGGCCCGTCTTGAGAGTAGTTTTGAATATGTTCGTCCAGTGACCCAAAACCCGAGCGCACCTCGTTGTGTGCCCTGGACGCGCAGCAGCGAAGTCGCGGAGAGTCCTGCCCCTGAGATCTGGAGACCCGCGGGGAGGAGAGGGGCCAGGCGGTCGGGGGCGGTGGAGAGCTGTCCTGAAACGGGTACAGAGTCAACGTCTCCTCTCCACAATCACAGTTAGACGCTGTTGACCGCTGGCGATGTGATAAAAATCCCGAGGCCCATGGTCCTTGTGCACCACAAGTCCTGCAGGCAGGCAGGTCCCCGTGCACGACCTCTTTGGACTGGTAGCAGCCGTTGGAAAGAGGGCTACTCTCTACTACGCCTCGATAGGAAGTCATTATCCCCCTCTCCCCTTCATAATCATTGGGCAAGGTTTTAGTTCGTGGCCGGCCTCCCATGCATCGAGTAACGCATTGTCAGGAGGTTAGAGACCATGGGGACATTCCTTCTGGAGGAGAACACACAATTCCTGATTGATAGAGATGACGTGCCCTCGTGGTCTTGGCCAATAGCCGGACCTCGCAGCCATCAGTAGAGACAACGCTCATTAGGCCACTGATTGAAGAAGTTTTAAACTCAGGGAAATCAGTTGAAAACGAGGGCGCCCTGCCGCTGAGAGTTACCTCACTTTTGCAGGCTGTTACCGTTGGGAAGAATGCGTTGTGTCTAAAAACCAAAAGTGCAGCTGGGAACAGTTTGTCAAAACAAATATGCGTTTCATTTCTGTGATGCCTTTTGGTTTTCAAACGACTGTTGTATCAACATTTGCCCCCAAAAATAATTTCATTAAAAAAGAAAGTATTAAAACTAGGGCTGTATTTATGTAGTTAATGGTTTATGCAAATTGGCAAAGACATCTTGAAAACCCGGGGCCCTGTTTAGTAGAGGCTTGGGCCACGTGAAAGGCACACTTAATGGGGTCAGAGGTCATGACAGCTGGTATTTAGAGTTTCAGTGGCAGCAGATTTGTAATTAGCCTCGGACAAATACTAAATGACTTTGAGGTGAGATCAAGAAGTTTAGCTGACAGACTGACAGGACATTTTCATTTTAAAGTAAAGTCTAAACACCGTCAAGCAAACTTCTTTAGTTTAGTTTTTATTTTCCAAATACAGAACCAAAACAATCAACACACATTGTATATACTTTTTTTTACATAAATATTGTAACTTCATAAATATATGGTAATATAAATAAGTTATTCACAAAATAATAAAGCTTTTTTGTTTTTATCCCACAATAATTAATTCATGGTGTTAGATTGTTGACCAAATCCATCATGGCAGTAATTGTTTCTCTCATTCCATTTTTTAATTGGATAACATATTATGTCTAGCGGTATATTATGAATACAGCACAAATTACTTCTCAGATATTTTCAAAATATCTGTTAAGTTTTTAGGGGGAGATCTTTGTGTTTGGTGACCTACTTTTGTTGCTTTCACAATTAACTATGTTCCACTTAAATGTATCTTATCTAGAGAGAAAATTAAAGAGAGATATATTTTTGAGCCAATTGGACCTACACAGTGAACACTGTGCCCCCCTGAGCAGGGAATCCTATGGAGTCAAACACAATGGGGTAGTATGAGTATTAATCCGATAGCTTTTTCATAAATCTCTGTCACAAAAGGTAAGTTTTCATGTCGTGTGGCTGGTGTTGGTTTCCTAAAAGATAGCAATAGTATTATGATTATATTATTACATTATTTTTTAAATTGATAGTTAAATTGATACACATTTGAGATATTTCCAAATGTATAGCATCCTTAATTCATGAAATGAATTAAGGATGCTACAACCACAACAATAATAATAATGACAATGACATTATTAATACAAATATAACATAACATGAATGAAACAACAACTTTTTCATCCATATACAGTTTACCGATAGCCGCGCATATCTCATAAACACAGTCTTTTCCCGTGACCTTTATTCTAAACCATTTCCACATTCTCTTATAACTCTTCAGTAATTACAAAACAATTCTCTGTAATGAACAACTTCTAACTGAATTCTTACTACATAGAAATATGGTCCCAGCTGGGGAAGTTAATGGGATTCTACAGGCAGCGATGTGCTGAATGACTGAGTGCAATATATCCCTTCCCTCCATGCATTTGCATGGTACACATATCCATCTTGGTGTCAGCTCGGAGGTTACCCAGGGTTCACGCGCTACCTTGTTTCTTTCCTCTACACTCAATAAATAAATCTCTGCAGCTTTCTGTTTACTGCCTGAATATAAATTTGTTTGCAGTCGATCGAAGACCTGTGCAGAGGTATTAGAAATTGTATTTCTGTAATGGCTTTGAGCAGAAGGGAAAAGGGGGGAGGGGGGCATGGCGGTGGCAATGGGGGAGAGAAGGGGGATGCTGCAAGAAAAGGGAAAAAAGGAAAAGAGAAGAAAAACAGGTGTGAGCAATCTCTTCTTTCCCATATGCAAACGAAAATAAAATCACACACACACACACACACACACACACACACACACACACACACACACACACACACACACACACACACACACACACACACACACACACTCACATACATACACGCACACACACAGCAGCCCCCGCCTATTGCATCCCTCGGATGAATTCAAATTACATTTAAAACCAAGTCACCTTTTTATCTTGCAGGACAAGGATACCGATCTGTGTTTGTTTCTAGAAGGGCCATATGTTTGATTAGCATATTTTAAGTGTTTTCCACTTCACTGCCTTGTATCTTTTTAGCAACAGAAGTTATATTATCACATTTAAAATTACACGTGCAGGATTAGTCTTTCACTGGACAGCTTTTATCCCTTAAACTAATGAATTTGGCTGAGAAAGTTCTGGGAAAACGTACTTAGTGAAGCAAATAATCACTTTTTATGTTTAATGCATCTACAACCAAACTAAACGTTACCCCGCCAACCCCCCCCTCCCCCCACTCCCTCGCTCCCGTCTCTCTCTCTCCCGTCTCTCTCTCTCCCTCTATCTAAACACATTCCCGGTATGTTCCACATTCGGCAAATCCCAACTATGTCTATAGATCTTGACATGACCAAACCGTTGCAACACAAATGAGCCTCTCTCAACGGCAGCACGGCTGGACTCCACCCTTCACACAGGTCCACTTGAGAGCGGCTGCGGGCGTTCTGGATCATGTGAGCCCTGACAGTTACATTGTCCTCTCTGTTATGACGGGAGGTCAGGTAAACAGGCCAGTACTTGGGCGGTGGGTGTCAGCCGCAGTGAGAGCATTGAATGATATTAATTTGTTTGCTCGCGTGCTCTGATGTGTGTCAATAGAGGAGCGCAGGCCCCGGGATCGCCACGGTTGCGCGCAGATGATTTCCTTGGTTTGTATTGACCCCCCCCCTCGCCCCTGCTGACAGTGCTCTATAATAGCGCCATTGGCTGATGTTGACTGCGGACCCCCTCGCCTGAAGTTGTCAGCTCCCATTATTTGTCATCTCTCGTCCCCCCAGAAGAGCGGGAATTAACCAGCGCTAACAGACGCCACCCAAACCAGGGAGGTCACGGCTGGCTAATGCTGGGTGTGGCGGACGGGAAGGCGGTGGTCCTGGATTCTGTACACACAGAGGTCGGTACAAAAGGTATCACAAAGGTATGGTAATGATGTGTCGCTGGGTCTGGCCTATATAGGAACTGAAAGCGAGACACTGGCGGGAAAACGAGTGCACAGTTATCTTTAAGTGTGGCACATTGACCATTTGCGAGAAGGCCATCCGAGTGATTGATGGAGCGTGTCAGTGTATATCAAATATCGACGTTCCCTGTGAAAAATGAATGAATTGGGAGATGCGGTTTTGTTTAGATTGAGGCCCACACTGGATTCAGGGAATAACCTTTAAAAAAAAGGGTCCCTTTAGATATCTGGTGAAATTCAAATGATTGCCCTTGGTTCAGTGTTAAAATCTATTAAACCCGTCACAGTACAGTGCCCATGTTATTATACCATTAATCCGGCAGAAGCAGCGCGTGCAAATGGCCAGGGACATTTCAGATAGTACCGATGTGCACAGCCTATAAGTGTGTGACAGTGAAGCAATGGCTGCCACGGCGACCGCCGGTAGTATGGCAGCACTTCACCGGTTCTGGTCGGAGCCAGGAGGCTTTGAGTCGGCACAATCCCAGACATCATGACAACAGGCCATCAGTCATCTCTCCCCGAAGCTGCTGTGCACACTTTGGTGTTTCCTTACTGTGGGAAATGAGCGGGGTTAAACATGAAACAGGGGTGAATCACCGAACAAACACACGGCGGTAATGTGCAGCGTTGTTGTGCGTTGTAAGTGATGGACTGGTGCATGCCAGGGTTTTTGTTGTGAAGCTTTTAATAAAAAACGATTTACCGCATGAAATGTCTAGAAAATATAAACAATGCATTAAGCGGATATGAAAAGGGAAGTGGAATGTTGAACTAAAGCAGCGTCCTTTAGAATAAGGATGGGAGTAAGGGAATCCTTCCAAATGTAACCAGGGAAAAAGCCAACATCCCTGGTGGATGTAGCTGGTGTATTTAATAAATGCTTACTGTTATCATTGTGAAGCATGTTGAAACCCAGGATCAAGAAGGAAAATCCTCTCCTGATATTTTTCTCAAGGTTTCCTCTATTTCCACAATCAATTGTGTCAGAGTCTTCCATGGCTCTTTGAGGGTTGAGGGTTAAGGAATGTCGCTGCACTCCCCCTGAATGAGGGGAATCAATGTATCCTCCACGGGGTTCTTTTGGACACACACAGTCTCAGTTTCCTTCAGAAGTGTCCAGTTTGGTAACATCCATCGATTAGACGTTGCGTTATAAAGCCATTTGAACTTCAATTATTCTTTGCCGATCGATGATCATCAGCCATGTGGCATTTGCCAGGGAAAAAGGTATGATTACAGGTTAATTCATTCATCAGAGAGTTTTCACCTGAAGAGGAAGACTCCATCTCGTGACTGCTTCACTCGCTGCTCCTCTGGCGGTCGGACAGTTTCATCACCAACTTACCTTTTTTATGGTGCGGGATCGTTCTTAACTGGGAACCATTTAAAACGTCATTGATCTTGATAATGTGCTGCCGTAATACGACAGTAACAGTTGTATGAGATTCAGGGAGTCAAATTTCCAAGATGGATGAGTGCTAGCATGTGAGTGATAATCCATCCGCCGGAGTGATGCTGAGGCTCGGTTCCGCACCGTGTAGCAGACAAATAAATAAAAGCGTTAAAGGTGACACCAGAAATTGATACTTAACAATCATCAAGCACCTGGCGAGATGGGGCGCTGCCGAGGCAACGCTGGGGGATATCAGCGGAGGAGACTCAGGTGTTAATGATGATGATTGTCAGAATTTGCTTAAAGCCATGATTTAAATCATCAGGTTTTTTTTTAATCTGCCAAAAAGTCTGGAACTATGGCTTTTGTGTTTTTGATCAGACTTTATTTAGTATGTATTATTCTGCAAAAACGTTGGGGAGGTATTCCAACAAAATGCATATTTAATTTAATAGATTTTATTCAGACTGATTTGATTTTCCATTTCCTCTTAATGGAGGAGATCACCTCAGTCTCTGCCCATATAAGGGTTTCCATGTTCCTCACCTTTCCAGAATAATGGGAATATCCATAGGGGCACATTGTATTCCTTTAGCTATGTTAAATGTCACCACTGTCGTATTCTCTTAAAATGGTTTGTTGCCTTTTATGTATTTTTCAATGTGTTACCTAGACATAGGCTGTTTCAAAGCGGTAGAGAAATAGTAGCTAAACACTCATTTGAAATGTTTAGAATATTTCCACCATGTAGTACCTGACATATTTACTTAGGTGGGCGGTGAGCTTCACATTCAGTTATGAGCCAGAAGGGCGTTCTTAGTGTACAAAGAGGGTGTTTTTACAGTCGTTGCATTGGAGGCACAGCTGGATAGTTATACGAACCCTCCTCGATCTGTTTCGCAACAGCTGCAGCTGGGCAGTGCAGCCATGTAAGGGATATGGAGAAGACATTTCTGGAGAAGAGATCCAGCGGGACAACCAAGGCACTTATATTGGCGTAACAGTGGTGGTTGTGTTTCACATGACATGCTATGGATTCTCTCAACACTCTCTGGTGTGCACTTTCTGTCCTTAACCTGGAGACAAACAACTTCATAGATGTGCCTTTATAATGGATGTAAATAAATCTGCTTGTGTGACAACCCTGCGTGTGTGTGTCTGCATGTTTGTCTACGTCTTTGCGTGTGTGTATACGTGTATGTGTGTGTGGGGAGGGGTGGAATATGTGTATGTTTGCTTATGTGTGTGCATATGCGAAAGTGTGTGGGGAAAGGGTAAATGGAACATAATAACATTTGAGGGGGCCTAATCTGACATCTAACGTGATGTTAAAATGAAAGCAGAATATTCACCTTGCTTTGGGGGCCCCCAGGGATCCCCCTGAGACACACAGAGAGTTACGGCCTCTCCAGGCTTGTTGGGTCTGGGAGGGGAGTGTGGAGGGCAGCTAGAGGTAAAGGTTCTGTCCAGCCTCCCAAGACGCCATCACCACCATAAATCAAAATAAGGCAGATTGAAGGAATGCTAGGAATCCCAGACTGTCTTCCTGTTGCTCAGGATTTCAGTTCTGTTCTGTCTCTCTCCGTCTCTCTCTCAGTCTCTCTCTCTATCTCTCTCTCTGTCTCTGTCTGTGTGTCTCTCTCTCTCTCTCTCTCTCGCTCTCTCTCTCTCTCTCTCTCTCTCTCTCTCTCTCTCTCTCTCTCTCTCTCTCTCTCTCTCTCTCTCTCCCTCTCTCTCAGCCCCCCCCCCCACTCTCTCTCTCTCTCTCTCTCTCTCTCTCTCTCTCTCTCTCTCTCTCTCTCTCTCTCTCTCTCTCTCTCTCTCTCTCTCTCTCTCTCTCTCTCTCTCTCTCTGTCTCTGTCTCTAACTCTCTCTCTCTCTCTTTCTCTCCGGCCTCCGTTCCCTGTCTCCTTTCTCATTTTCTCTTATTTTCTCATTTATTTGCAGTGCGGCAATGGCTTTTGTTAATATCCCTCTCTCTTGCTCTCTCTATCTCTCCCCTTCTCTCCCCCTCTCTCCTCCCCCTCTCTGTCTCCTCATGTTTGCTATCTAATAATAAAGAACTGCGCTAACATCAATGCTGTAGCCTCCTCTGTTATGTAAAAGTAGTGTTGGCAGCGTTTCTATGTAAATCCTCCCTGCAGTGGTCTTGCACTGTACATACATAGTGTCAAGTTGTTACCACATAATAGTTGATCCAAATTAGCCAATAAACAACCCACAGCAGGAAGGCGGGCCGTTGCGTTCAAACACCATCGCTGAATGAAGCTTTGACTACACTCCCTCCATCTTGCTGTCAGAGGTTCCTGTCTGACAGCTCATTTACAAGTGAGCCGTTGATTTAAAGATGTCAGTGTGCCGACGATTCCTCTGGGTTTTGGTTTATTGATATGAAAGGCTTACATTATCAAGTGTGTGTTAGAATCTTGTGCTCCTAAATCTCTGTAATGAAAGTTATTGTCTGTCAGTGATATATATATATATATATATATATATATATATATATATATATATATATATATATATATATATATATATATATATATATATATATATATATATATATATGCAGTTGTTGGGACCCTAGAGAAACCATGACCTACTTCTGTCAAACACCAACATTATGTATCATGTGTGCAATTAAGATGACAATACCCTCAAATTAAAAATAATGAGGGGAAAACTAGAATGACCATGGAAGGTACCATGTTGATAAAAGGTTCGAGAGAAGCACAATGGATTCCGTTTTACAGTAAAATAGCATTCTCCATGATCCTTTAAGAAACATATGAGTCATTAGTGATACAACCGCTGTTGGCTCATGTGCAAGCTCTCTTAATCCATACTGCTAACATTCCCCCTGAGACAGAGAGACATAGAGACCGACAGAGAGATAGAGAGAGGGAGCAAAAGAGAGAGAGTGAGTGGGAGAGAGAGAGGCCAAGAGGGAGAGAGAGCGAGAGACAGCGAGAGAGAGAGAGAGAGAGAGAGAGAGAGAGAGAGAGAGAGAGAGAGAGAGAGAGAGAGAGACAGAGAGAGACAGAGAGAGAGACAGAGAGAGAGACAGAGAGAGAGAGAGAGAGAGAGAGAGACAGAGAGAGAGACAGAGAGAGAGAGAGAGAGAGAGAGACAGAGAGAGAGAGAGAGGCAAGCCCAAACTCGCAGCATTACATTTTGGCTCTTGAAAAAGCAAGCATTGGGAAAGAGGAGGAACGAGATCTTGTCATGCTGCCCAGTGGGTTTTGAGCTTGTGGTTGGACTTCTGGAAAGACTGCCTTGTCGGAATGATTAATGGCTGGGAAGTTAGAGCAGGAGCCAGGGAGAGGCTTGTGCGCTGAGAGTGTGCAACATGAATTCACAATATTACAGAGTTTCATTGAATCTAAAGAATCCCTAATTTGAATTGAGTGTCGACGCCCCATTGGGATACAATCCAGAACTGTTTAATCATAATCTACATGCTGGGGAAAGAATTGAACTGCAATTAAAAATGGAAAGAAAATAGTACACAAGAGCTTTTGCTTTCTCCAAACACATTTATTAAACGCAGACATGACATCTCATCTATCCAGAACACAATCCAGCACTGAATATTTAATGTCTTATATGATTCACTACAAATATGCTTATCTGATGTTAAAAATTCTTACACAAATTAGCCATTATTAATTTTCCATAATGCCCAAGTATAAAAATGCTCAAATGCATGACAGAATGTACTTGTTTTCCCCTGTTTTAGTGGATATACGTTTTCAAATGTAAACATTCATAGTGTGGACATGGCGGAGTCAAATATTGACTGAAGACATAAACAATATAAAAAGTAAAGGTTAAACAACACCATAGTTAACAGGCAAATGCCCGGAGCATTCATATGTATTTGCTGGTATCTAGATCTATGACTATCTATTTTTTTCTATTTCTAGATCCACAATCTTAAATCTCTCAAATGTCAGTAAAACAATAAATACATTCTAATCATAAACACATTCATGACCTGCCACATTGGAATAATAATATGATATTTTTTAGAGAAGGTAAATACAGAATTGTAATTTGAACAAAACAGTGTGCGTAGATCTTGTAAACAGCTAAAAACGCAACACATGACTACGGCACACATTACCCCCAGAATTAGACCCAGAGTCAACTTGTACCATGCAACCATATTCCACCACACAAATTACCTTACAAAAGTAGGAAACTGTAAAATCTGGAAGGGTTGTTTTGTTCAATGTGAAGAAAAGCTAAATACGTGTAACCACCAAGTAGAGCTAAATAGTGAGCTTTCACTGTCAGTCATTACAAATTAAAAACACAATTACTAATGCTTACAAGTGATCATAGTGCAACCTTAATATTCATACTGTAAATGTTATAGGATGGAATTTCATGTAACAAAGTCAACGTTACATCTCCTGGTCACATGTAGGTAAGGGAAGAGGGATCCAGAAGAATTGGATGTGAGTAAATGGAGGCTGGTAAATGGCTTGGCCCTGGGCCCCGTCTCTGGTCCCCGTGATGGCTGCTATCTACAGGGTACAACTGTGAACCGTCTGCAACAGATGGCGCCAGGCCGTCGAGAGGCGGCAAGTCTGCAGGGTTAACGGGACCGTAATAGCTGTTGATGGCATCGCTGTGCGCATCCAGCAGCGTCGGAGCGCTCTGATCATAATCCAGACACTGAGGCGGCAGCGGCGAGGACGACGACGACAATGCCCTGATAACTTGAGCGTCTGAAAAGGCCAGGTGGGCTGAACCCGAGGGGGCCACGCCGAGGGTAGGGCCTGTGCGCGTGGCCCAGCGCGGGCCCCCACCGGCGGCCCCTAGGTCCTTGCGCTCCTTCTTGAACCTCATCCTGCGGTTCTGGAACCAGATCTTGATCTGGCGGTCGGTGAGCCGCAGGCCGGTCGCCATGTCCAGCCTGCGTGTTCGGGAGAGGTAGGGGCTGAAGTGGAACTCCTTCTCCAGCTCCAGCAGCTGGCCGCTGCTGAAGGCTGTCCTCTCCCTCCGCAGGCCGCCTCCAGCCGCGCAGCCGGACTGGCCGGCGGGCGCAACGCCGACGACCGGCCCTGCTGGCAGCACACACGCAGAGAAACACACAGGAGGAAACGACACATTAAGTCTATCGTAAAGGGCTGAGGCTGGCTAAAGGATTTACACCGAGTGTACCCCGAGCTGGCTGCTGTAGTCGTCAACCAATAAGTGCAAGATAAAGTAGGCCCCTAAGCCCATGTGTATACAGTTATGTCTGAGACGGTGGTACAGGAGCAGGCTGTCTATCGCGTCAACTATTCAGGGAAAGTTACCTCCTAAAGAAACAGTCTGGGGGAAACATCTGACACCTCTACCGCTGTCTGACAGCCCACATTAATCACAGCTACACACGGAAGCAGACCTGTCAAAGCCCCATCTCAGTCACTTAAAAGGTACCTTGGGACCAACACTGAAAATAACCACTATTACAAATTCCATTTGATGTGTGTGTGAGTGATTATAGACTTGTGTTGATAGCAATATAGTTTACACTAGAGGGGTTAATGAATATTAAGTGAATGGGAACCTTATAAACGCGATCGTTAATCAACACAGCTGATCTTCACACTTACAAAGAAGGCTCTGAATTGGTGCACTTTGCTGAATTGTGCAATACCATATTTTCTAATTCTGTAGGTAAAGAATGTAGGTAACATAAAATAAACTGCAGAGTTTTATCCTCCAATTTGAGTCCTAACATGTCAATTCATCCACTCATGTGTTAATTATAACATGTAAAAAGTTATTTATCATCAACATTAACGTTTCCTGAAACGCATTTGCCTCCAATCCTTAAACTCTCGCTGTGGTGGAACCAATGTTTTTTGAAGGACAGGTTGCATATGTATTAAAAATAACTATATTTATTAATAAACGTTATATGCATTGATGAACGACACAGTGGCATACACAATGATTACAGATGTATCCATAGAATGGCAATTTAAAAACTGTAAACATCTATTACTATATTAAGAACTTTTTGCAGATTATTACATTGTCAGACAGCACTCTGATAGAAAGGCTGAGAGCAATGAAATATAATAGGGTGTTTGGTATGCTGCTGGTGATCATGTGTTTTACATGCAAGGATGCATAATTTATCCTTAACAAATTTCCAAAGTATACTATTATAACTATCAAAAAGATAATAATGAATAGGATGGGAAAAATGCATTATGAAAGGATATGAAAGCAGTTTATAAGATCATACAACTGTTAGGTAAATTTGCTTTTCTTAAAACAATATCTCTGAGAAACAAATGTGACAACAAGACAAAAAATAAATGTGGCTCTTTTTACCTGACCCTTTTGTGTCCGTTGCTCTCGGATTCATCCAGGGAAACATCAACTCTGAGCAGCAGATGGTAAATGGACTCCGACTCGTGCCCTTGGATCCGAGCTTGCCCATGCCATGACGTTGGACCACGGTGTCCAACGGGCATCTCAACTGTTGAG
>NC_082382.1:8335349-8362849 GCF_031168955.1 Gadus macrocephalus | reverse complement strand
GTCCCCTAAAGTTTAATGCTCAATACAATAAAAATACAATTACTTTGGTTGTAATTTTGTCCACACAAAAACAAACAAATAATGTGTTTTAGTACAGATAATAGTGCAGAAAATACGCTGCAAATATTGTGTTAATAAAAGCAAGGTAAAGCGCGACATCTGGTACGTTTGTGGGGAACCCCATGGGTCTCTGAAGACACAGAAAAGATTCCCTTACTAGTTCCAGCATACAATTACATCACTGATTTACACCCATAATAGGGTTGAGAGCTTTTAATTCAACATAGCTTTGGTTCCATTCTTAATTTAGCCAATAACCCAACCAAGGGCTCATGTTGTATGCTAGATCAGTTGGATGTGGTCAAATCCCAGAAAAGGCGATACAGGTTTATAAATAATGCTTCCAGTAATAACAATAGGTGTTCTCACCCAGGTTGCAGAGCTCTGGCATATTGCATGGAACTCCATTGCACTTGAACCTAGGCTGCCCGCCCGCCTGCGTCCGAGGGCCACTTAGTGGGGGAAAGGCTCCAAGCGTTAGACAAAATGAAGAGCCTGGATGGGTCTTTTTTGTCCCCCTTTCAGTCCCGAGAATGTGTCTTTCTCTCTTTTTATCATCACTCAGGGACATTTGGCTGGATTAATCTTGCATTGTGCTACCACCATGTGTTAAGTAACGGTTGCTGACTCTGTGTGAGAGCCACACAATAACAATGAAACAGGCCAATACATATAGTCATTAGTCTCGCTGGGGGCATTCAGGAAGAGGATGAGGAGACGCCGAGAGTCATCTGGATGCCTCCTGATGGAGAGCACCCCTGTTTGCAGAAAGAGACACACATAAATGAAATGTTTAGTGAGAGGTGTACGGATGGGATATTATTAGCATTACTACAATTCGATTCATTGTATATAGAGCCTACTTGAACGGTGTATATTGGTTTTTAATCGCATTAAGGAGCCTGTGTGTGACATGAGGTAGACGAACCATAAGATAATGGTACACCAGATATAAATAACGTATAGGGTTAACATTGAGCAGTCACTGTACTGTGAGACCTAGGGCAGTCCAGAGGCCGTTTGACCCCAGCACAAATACTGTTTAAATTAATATCTTTTTTAATGAATTAAATCTATCCAATTGAGCATCAGATGGATCAACAATTCAATTGCATACACCATGTTGGTGTTTTTGATTGAAAGTTCAAAAAATAAATGCTTAAAGAATGTTTTCATGTGGATGCAAATTATTATTTTTTTCCAAACAGAAGGATTATGTGTGTAGTCTAGTCTAGTTGTGTGAAGGGTCATGGCAATACACAGGTCGTTCTACAACGTAGCCCACAGAGTGAGGCTAAATTGTTTCCTGGCCAGCAGTGCAACACTTTTTCGGGTGACTTTAGCGAGGCGAACAAAGGGCAACACATTAAGAAGTGTCCTTCCACAGGCCTCTCTATACGCACATTGCACACTAAAAAAATCACAAAGAAAGCCCATTCCAAGGGGGACCCACGACGGCACCATGAGGGAACACGGAGAGCGAACCTGCCGGGTTACCCGGGTTGGGGAGGTCGCCCATCCAGACCGAAGTGAGCCTAATCGGTCAGAAAATGTGTCCTCGAAGTGAACTCAGCCTTCCCCTGCTTTGCCTTAAATTTCCAACCTTTTCAGCCTCTCGACGTGCAGGCGACAGGGCTTGTGAAATCGGAGGGATGCTGCGGCTTTGGCGTGCACATTAATTTCTCTAATCTGTCTAGCAACATAAAGGCCCCTGAATTCATTTTTCAGCGCCGTCTCAGCGCCCTTCTCTAGTGCCCCTCCAAAGCCACGTCCAAACACAGCATTATAACCGCTTATATGTTGGAAATAACATAGGCCTAGATAATCTTTAGTCTAAATAAAAAGGAGCAACAATGGCTATGATCAGGTAGATTACATGTAGCCCATATTTCCATTTAATGCTATAGGCCCTACACTACTATAGAACACAACACTGATAATTCAAGATGTTTAGGAATATCGCGTGTCTTTGTGCGCATCTGCCCCCCACTAAGAAAGTCTTTTTTTATAAAATCCATTCAAGTCACAATTCCAATAATCCATCAAGTCCTCGTGTCTCTTCAAGATAAAGTCAAATTTTAATTTTAAAAGTATTTTTTCACAAAACTAACTAGAATAAAACATTGAAACCATAAATAAAATTGAAATAAAACAAAGAGGCAAGGGCCTGCTTACTTCTTTAGAAATGACAAGGTGACATGTTTTTGAATCAACATTTTACATCCTGTAAATATTAGCATTCCTGGAGAATGTAGGCATCAGTCGTAAATACTCTTCTCTTGACAATGTGTTGGAACACATCCCGGGAAGGGGGCTCTGACGTTACAGGCACCGTGTTTTGAAACCGTAAAATTCGACACCATCAAAGTATAAAGTCTTCTAGCAAAGCATCGATCTGAAATGAAGCATCACAATGTGGAATAGTGTTGTCATACGCTAGAAATACAGAGAAAAATGAAAAACCACCCAGCGATTTTTTCGTAATATGCAAGGCATTGGGACAAAACTGGGCCACGATGACTAGAATATCATTCAGAATATCAATATCATGCTCAATATCAGAGGCCTGATGCTAACCAAGACAACTTGACGCTTTGGGCTATAGCCTCATCATGGGTGTTTTGTTGGCCAGTAGAAATTATGGAATCGAGTTGCCGAATTAAGATACACCAAAAATCGAAGTTTGTCAATTGTAAAATTTAATTTATAGGAAATAAACATTTGTTTAAGTATGCCAAAGGATCCATATGCAGCTGTTCTCTGCATGTCGTATGTGGGAAGCAAAGCTTAATTCTTTCGAGCTGGCAGTGGCATTGCAGTCTAGTGAAGGGCTTCCATGTCTTGCCTTTATGGTTAGTTGAATGCCCTTTAGATTAATTATAGTGCACGTAGGCCTATGCATAGAACAAACTAGTCCATTTGCTGTTGGGACCTTTTTTTTTAAACTATTGATGTCCTCTATAAGTGGCATTTGAGGACACACAAACAACACATGTAGCAGTTAAACTAGTTATATACAATTAAATTAAAAAACGCAAGGAGCCGAAATATTTCACAATCACAGCTTGTAAACACGGTGAGCAATTGGTTAACCTTATAAAATGTTAATTTACCCATAATGTAGGCCTACACCTTAAAAGCATAGCACTAAAACCAAAAGAAGAGTGACCCACAACTGGATCTAAAGGAAGTCGAGCAACGATAAAACACTCACTGTTTTATTGACCAATATGATTATCACAAGTACACTAGACTCCGTTTATTGCATATAACAATAATCTGCTTTAACGGTCTAAAACACAACATCAGCAACACGAAACTAAATTGTAAACAAAAAACTGATTTGTGAAAATACACAATGTAACTCACAAAATATTTTCTACACGTTCAAGATCAATGGAGTGCTCCAGCTATTCATTTTTATTTTACCAAAAATAACTATTATCATAACGATGTCCTTCCAGTGTTGTTTGAAATAAATAGATTGTGCATTTCACCTTGGGCAGCAGGGCGAAAGAATAGCCCACGATAACATGTTAACCAAATGTACATTTTTCTGCATTTTCTCTCCTTAATTGAAAACATTTTTTTCTCAATAAAAAACATCTCAACTCTTCATTAAATAAATTAAACCCTGTATCACGTAAAAATAATTCATCGGTATTCGCTTAATCCATGCTATATAACATGCAATTTATATAACTTTGGACTTGAAGGAAACCGCACAAGATAGCTACGAAAACTAAATATATAACTTCTATAAATAACCAGTTCTTCTTGTTGTTCTATCCCCTTCCCTGGTTTATAACCTGGTAATATCCTCGGCATGCTGCGCTCCGGTCAGTTCATCAGGGCTGGCCCCGGCCCCGGTAGCGGCCGCGGCCACTGCCACAGCGCCGGCTGCTGAGCCCGTATTGGACCCGGAGGACGAAGAAGAAGATCTCACTTTGGTGTTTGGAAGCCTGTGGTCTTTTTTCCATTTCATCCTGCGATTTTGAAACCAGATTTTAATCTGTCGCTCGGAGAGAACCAGGGTATGGGCAATCTCGATGCGCCTCCGCCGAGTTAAATATCGGTTATAGTGGAATTCCTTCTCCAATTCTAAGACCTGCTGTCGAGTGTATGCTGTCCTAGACCGCTTGGGTTCCGTCCCATTGTAACCCGAGTTCACTGGAAAAGGGGAAAGGAGAGGGGGAGAAAGGGAGAAAGAAAGGGAGGAAAGGAAGTGTAAACAAGATTTGCCTCAACAGGGATATGACAGAAAGATTTATTGGATAAATGACTGTTAAGCTGTTGGACAAATTTAAATGGGAAGTTAAGAACTTTTCAACGTAATGAAAGGACCCTCACATCCAACTATCAGCTAAATTATTAATGCAACATTACAAAGCTCTATCTTTTTTTCTTTCTTATTATTCATCTCTCCCCCCTCTCTATCGCGCAATACATAACAGCAGAAGCCACATGGCGATACGGCTGCCCTGAGTATACCTCGGCTATAAAATTTATGGTGGGTGTAATTACCAATGCCGAGTCGTAAATCCGCCTCAATTGTGCCATTTCAAAGGCTTCCCTGCTATCGGAGCAGGGGCTGGCAACGAGATGGGAGTCAGAGGGACTGATAAAGGGAGGGAAAGGGAGAGAAGAGCAAGAAGAGCAGGAGTGCAGAGAACATAAACATACACGTTGCCTACCAGTGCTGACGTGAATCTTCTTCATCCACGGGTACACCACGGGCTGCTTCATGGAGGCAGCGCTGTGTGGATGCTCCGGGGTAGCTTGGTTGCAGGCGGAGGTTGCAGCCGGTGGGGTGGCGGGGGACATAGATAACTGTGGGGTTTCACATGATGCAGGTTGCCCTTTCCCTGCAAGCAGGTGCGCAGAATGGGGTAGTCCATGCACCCTTGGCGTGTCAGGTTCAGGGATGCTTGCACAGTTATATTGGCGGTCCTGGTAGCTTGCCCGCGGAGGATATATCTCCTGGTGGTGATGCTGGTAGCCACTGTCCCTTGCGCGGCTGTAATATTCTGGACTATGTTCTGGGATATAGCTATTTTGCGAATATTCCTCGCATGGAGGAAATTTCGGATCAATGTAGTTAGACTCCATCAAATACGAGCTCATGATCATTAATTTCTGGAGTGGAAAATAATTTTTCTAGCTTTGTCGTTTTTCTGCTCCATAAAGCCCTCCTACTCGAGCAGCCCTGTAAAGTTACTTTTACCACGTGACCCTATGGCCCAATAGCAGAATAAGAGGTAGTTCCCGGATAAGGAACCAGAGGTATTAAACATACCTACAGTCGCCATGGTAGACACAAATCTCTCTCTCTCTCTCTCTCTCTCTCTCTCTCTCTCTCTCTCTCTCTCTCTCTCTCTCTCTCTCTCTCTCTCTCTCTCTCTCTCTCTCTCTCTCTCTCTTTCGGTCTATCTCTCTCGCTCTCTCTCTCTCTCTCTCTCTCTCTCTCTCTCTCTCTCTCTCTCTCTCTCTCTCTCTCTCTCTCTCTCTCTCTCTCTCTCTCTCTCTCTCTCTCTCTCTCCCTCTATCGCTCTTTCACACACACAAACACACACACACACACACACACACACACACACACACACACACACACACACACACACACACACACACACACACACACACACACACACACACACACAAACACAAGACCACACTCTCTCACTTTATCTCCCCCTCTCTCTCTTTCGCGCACTCTCTTTCTCTCTTCCCCTCCCCCCTCTCTCTCTTTCTCTCTGGATTTGTATCGTCCTCTCTCTGTGTATGTATCTATTTATCTAAGGTGTTATAGCCATGGTAAGCCACAACAATACAAACGGGATAGTTTGACGAATGGCTATATCAAGAAATATCAGGAAATGTGAAGATATCAGGAAATGTGCAGATATATGTTGTTGCCTTTATGGCTACAGGTTTTCAGTAACAATTTATGTATGAGCGTTAAAGAAAAAGGCTTTGTGTGGCTTTGATGTTAAAATGCAACAACAAGACATTAATTGCAGTTATACTATTGACCAATAGTAAAATCTATTTTATTACATTTGATTTCTGAAAGCCACACCATGGGGCCGATATGAAGATCCTTTGCCTTTCACACCTTCTTTTAGGAAGAAAGTTTTGATTTATTATATTCACAATGTGTATTTATTATACATACAGATATGTTGCATCAAATCAATATTATTCCATAGTAAGGTTTGTATTGTCACTGGCATGATAGCCAGTGACATTACATCAGCGCTCTTGTGATTTCAATGATTGGGATGCAATGCTTAACCATGTTGTTTAAGGATCTTACAATACACCATTTGTTTACAATACGATAAGCCTAGGTCACCACATTAACATGAATTGGATGCACTGCATATCATTTTAACATTTGGTCCCTTATGTAAAAATGAGCATCTTCAACCCCTAAAAGGTAATCCTAACACATCCAACAGATTACATTTTTATTTTGAACTTTAAAATCTTTATTTCCTCCAAGCGCTTTCTTTGTGAGCTTCCAGACTGGACAATAAAACCTGTACTGCCTGGTGGGCCTATGTCATGACTTGGCAGTGGAAAAGAAAATACAACACTATTTAGTAGGTTGAGTCCAAAGTAGTCCTGCTTTGAAATTAATGACCTATCATTGTTTGAATGCAAACATATATAGCAAACTCAATTTGCTGTAAATGTA
Source organism: Gadus macrocephalus (assembly GCF_031168955.1). NCBI lineage: Eukaryota > Metazoa > Chordata > Actinopteri > Gadiformes > Gadidae > Gadus > Gadus macrocephalus. Next base: position 8,356,089 of record NC_082382.1, on the reverse strand, counting down.
GAGAATTTAAATGATGACCAATGCCAATCCTTTTCCCATCTTTTGCCAGTCTGCCCTCATCAGAAGGTTTGACTCCTACCTCTTAATCTCTGCACATGTGGACACTCCGGGTCCTACTATATCCTCCAATACAGTCCCACCCCTGAAAAGCCTGCATGTATGCAAAACGTCCATTCTTGAGAAAAAAATGACTTGTTTCAGAGCCAGGGCATCAATTAAGTAAGGAGTTACTTTATTTATAATAGTGACTAATTCACAAACAACATAACTTAGTTTGGTAGACTGTTATCCACTTAACAATGATCAACTGCCTGGTTCCACCGGAGACAACAGAGAGGCAGTATGCAAACTATACATGATAGACCATAAGCAGGAGCAGCGACAGCCGAACCTGGGAAAATGGAATAATATGTTTTGCTCTTCCTTGCACATGGGATATTGTGTTATCCCTAACACAATTTCGTAATACTGCTTTGTTCACACATTTTGCTTTTCGCCAAACTGTGATCCGATTTGTTGAGCATATGCGTTACAACTTACATACTTTACAGCACCAGCCTATGCAGATGAAACCGATTCATGGCTAAAATAACAGTTGTAATCATAATAACCATCATATTCAAAACAAAAACAAGAATGAATCATCATAATAGTACATCAGCCCCGAATCTCGTAGTGGAAGCAGTGGTGCAAGTAGTTTCAAATATAGGGCAAGTTGTTGTTGTTGTTGTTGTTGTGGGTGTTGAGGTACTGCAGCAACAAGACAACATTGTGTTGATCTGAATGCCTACCCGTGTACTTTCCAACAGTAGCAGATTTGCACTTAGGCTTGAAAGTTAGCGGTGGAGTTGTTCTGCACCAATGTTAAAGTAAAGAGGTATCTATCTTCAGTGCAACTAAAGGGAGTGTTATGGCCATATTATAATCTATAGATAAATAAATAATAAAAATCTACTGATGGTGGTACACATTTAAACCTTCCCAGAGAAAACAGAATACACAACATTTCTATTACCCCCTTGCAAGGATGTTAGAGGCGTTTTATAGAGCAATAAAACCCGTAAATCAGTCACTTTAAAACGATCTGCAGTAGCTTGCTTGTTTTACAGGGTCTGACACACACTGCTGCAGATGGGTCTGCTCACTCTAGCCATAGCTAGGCTGTTGATGTTATGACTAGGAAAACACTTTGGGACTATGTTGCTCTGCTGCTTTTGCTAATAGAAAACGGAGGTTGCATGCCAATGTATGCTGCATAAAATACACAGAGACACGAAAATAAGGCCTTGGAAAAAAATAGCAGATAGATAAATCAATTCTCTTGCGTAGCAATTCAGTTGCCCATGTATTCCTGTAGAGACGTATTTGCGATGCTATACTGAACACAAATTCGGTTCTACAGGGTACACATAGACAACTAGTGTGTGAGTATGTTATAGGAGCTGCGGTGTGGTGATTTCTTAAGGGATTATTTTAGGATATATACATAAGCCTAATAAATGTTACGTTTTCAATATTTAGTCGTACTCACATCTTCTGCACCATGGTTTCAAAATAGATACAATTCGGGCACGGATATAAATACATGCATATGCACGCTCACACAAAACAGGATAAAGGAGGGAAGTGGTTTCTCTCTCCACGTTTAACAACTGCTTTTGGGCTAGCTCTTATATTAATATTCAGTCACAAACTCTGCCGATACAAAAGGGTCTGGTGACAGCCCAGATGAAAAATAAGTTTCTTTTGTTCTCAACGATTTCTTCTGCTTTCTATTACCATACTGACCGCTCGGTAACCTTTCTTCCTGTCGTCCTAGAAGCTAATGAGAAAAGCCCGGATGAAAAATGAATTGAAGATATGTGGCCTGATTCTGTGTTATTGAAGGTAAAACATGGGCTACTCGTGAATCAATTGAATTGATTAAAAACATAATACACATGGGAAATTGAAATGCCTTTACAAATACGCTAATCTGCTTGCAAAATTTGGCTGTCTATTTTGTATTATGTTAAAAAAAAAAAAGAGGCGAGGATAGCCTACGGCTTCTACAGGGAACCAACCCCGAAATATCCAGCCATCCATGTGTTGCTCGTTTAGGCATGCAAGTCATGAAATATTTGTCTGTTTGTCTGTTTTTGTTTGGTTGTTTTTATAAAAAACCATACATGCATACCCCCTTCCTCGGCCTACTATTTTGTGGGCGCATTTTAATATTAGTTAGACAGCCTGACCTGCGTCTCACCCCTCGCGTGTGACTGCTTCCAATAGTTCACTGCCAAGGATTATTGATGGAGAAACTGCAATGAATTCTTTCATCCCACAAATGGCTTTCAGATTGTGCACCTAGTTCAATAACTAGTTATAATGTAGAAGTGGAAAAAAATAGGCCCTCAGGCCTAATTTGATGTTTCATTTATTCATTTGAGAAATAGCATAGCTTCCATTTTCCTGCAGAATAACGGCTATACAAGCATGTTTACACAAGTATGCATGTGTAAACTACATCAACTAAATACATTTGGGATCTTAAAGGGGCTAGGCCCAATGTATTACATTGGTTAACAAGTCCTGGTTACAGACCTAACCTGGAATGAGACAGTTCATTTATTGCTTTGCAGTGGGCTACAGAGCAATAAGCAACCCTGATGAAAATGTTTATGATACACTTTTAATCAGCACGTAAACCCTAATAGCCCTTTAACTTTTACTCTTCCCTAGTGGGTGAAAATGGTAGGCTTTCCAGTATTCTAAGGGAAGTTATGATAGCCCGGGGTGGAGACAAACCCGTCCAACGTGTAAATAACCGAACCGCACGAGCCACGATTCCAGTAGGACAAATGCAGAATGCAGAAGGTGGAAATTGAATGGTAGGTTTGGCCTACTTGCAAACCACGGTGTCATAGTACGTTATATTTTAAGTTGGAACCAATATTAACAGTAATAATCAATATTACAAAAAAGAAATGCCCTGCAGCTATGGTTTATTGGTCGACTTTAGTCTTGATGCCACTCTTCCCATGTGGAGCTCAAGATCCCAAGATCCGTATGCAATTCGTTCACATCTTTGTCATGGAACTATTTGACCAAATAGATTTCGGAATCAAGCTTTATATTCCATTGGGTAAAAATAGACAACCTTCCAACAGACGTGACACCTGGGCGTCGAACAGGTAGATCCTTGATACCATTCCCCTCATTTCGCCCCATCATTATTTCCTGAAAAAAGAAAGAAAAACGAAAATAAGATCAAAAATGGTTCCTTAACAACTACAACAAGCAAGCATATTTAGCTTTGACCCGGTGGATCCAGATTTTTACACGACGATTTGGTGCAAATTACAAATGTTAACATGTTGTCATCAAATTTCACATTGTTCGGGAATTGTATGCTCACAAAAAATGGTGAGACAATTATGTTGGCCGCGGGCAAAGGACGAAATCATTTGGCAGTGTTGCACAGTTTTCACTACCTTAATGATTAATTCAGCCTCGCCCCATGCCTACGATTTCCTCTCTCTTTTATTTAGCCTAATTAGAGCCAGGTGTCCCAGAAAAGCTCTGGCAAGAGTTGGCTCCTGCAGAACGGGAGCCGAGGACAAAAATTTAGGACAGGTCATTTTTGATAGCTTAACTAAATGTACAATCATTTGATATTTCCTTAGGCAAATGTTCTATGAATAGAAATCCTTAGACCTCATCAATACAGATGAATGATCCTTAGTCCAGAGTATTGTTCTTACGTTTAGATCGTTCTTTTACACAAATAATGAAGATGTGCAGCAGGAGTTCAAGTGTTACCTAAAGTTTGCCAAAAGTATTTCCCCGGAAATGACCTCTCTGACTTGATGTGTCAAATCCAGAGATTTAGCATACAGAAGAAGAAGATGAAGTAGATGAAGAAGATGAAGAGGAAGAAGAAGAAGAAGAAGAAGAAGAAGAAGAAGAAGAAGAAGAAGAAGAAGAAGAAGAAGAAGAAGAAGAAGAAGAAGAAGAAGAAGAAGAAGAAGAAGAAGAAGAAGAAGAAGAAGAAGAAGACGAAGAAGATGATGATTATCAACATGGTTCAGTTTGATTCCACGTGGTATTACCTTAATATATAGCCATACTATTCTAGAAGTTGTTAAAGGTTTTCCCTTAAAACGTAATCATTTTAGCAACCCCCGAAAATATGCGACTCTTTTTGAATTATGTAGGCCGATCTCCAATGCTTATCCAGAAATAATAACCAGCGTAGCCATATTTGAAAGAAAACCAAGTGATCCTAAGATCAAAGTAAGCGTATTTGCCCATTAGGTAGGCCTATGCATAGATTACACATGTATTACTCTATCCACTCAGTCTATACCTTTTATTTCTCAAAGAAAAATAACATAAAACCAGTTTGGCCGAGCCACAAGAAAAGGCCGAGCCGGCAGGATGCTACATAGTGCCCCCTATTGGATGTGCATAGTTGATCCTCTAATTGGACGAGCATAATGGGAAGGTTTCTCAACAACTTGCTATTGAAATAGCCATGATAAGACGAGCAAATCCATGAGCCCTTGAGTCTTCCACGGACAGCTTAGTTTTAAACGATGTAAACGAGGCCTGTGTGACAAAAGTTTGAGCAAAGCATTGTTTACTACATTTTAAAACATCTCCAGTCCTTATTTCTTTATTTGAACAAGACGACGATGGTGCTTCACGTTTTTTTCAATAATTGCAGCTGAGTTGTATTTCACTTAATGGAAGAAGTTGAGAAACAAACAATGCGTTCTATCAGAAATGATCGTTTAAACTATTTTGTTTTGAGATTACAGAGCACCTTTAGTGCATTTTCCCATAAGAAAAACAGCAAATCTACAGCAATCTACAGCAAAGAAAATCTTCAGATCCGTTTCTTTCTATGATAATGTTGAGGACATTATTATGAATGTTTTCCTTCACAGAATAAGGAAATGCCGAAAACAAATGGCATCGGGCCGTCCGGCCATGTGAGGGAAATTATTACACAGTCTGTCTTTGTGTAGGCCTATAGTGTGTGTGTGTGTGTGTGTGTGTGTGTGTGTGTGTGTGTGTGTGTGTGTGTGTGTGTGTGTGTGTGTGTGTGTGTGTGTGTGCGTGCGTGCGTGCGTGCGTGCGTGCGTGCGTGCGTGCGTGTGTGTGTGTGTGTGCGTGCGTGCGTGCGTGCGTGCGTGCGTGCGTGCGTGCGTGCGTGTGTGTGTGTGTGTGTGTGTGTGTGTGTCTGTGGATGTAGTGACTGAAATGAGTGAGGATAGTAACGAATTAGAGATTTTGATAAACATCATTATGATTATTACCATAGTTACTTGCAACAATAATAATAATAATAGTTACAATAATTATAATAATAATAATAAAGATAATAATTATAATAATGTTATTTATTTATCATTTTTAATGCAACATATTGAAGATGCATAGATGCTAGGCAAGTGTTGGGTCTATTTTATTAATGTGGAGTGAATAATTAATGAAATCACCCATTCATAAAGTATTTTTATGTTTCGCTAATAGCAAATACTGACGAAAATCCAGGCCTATAATGGCGTATTTTGTGGCCAGCGAAGGTGTTGTAAAGCCGTTATAAACGACGGCCTATTAAATAGCGCCCGCTACTTCCGCCTCCTTGCAATTGCTGAGACGCGGGATCGAGACAGAGCTGCAATAAGACGTCTTCCAGAAGGATCAAAATGCATACAAGAACAAAACAACGGCAATGTTAAACCTGCCATTACATGAGAGCCCCTATTTCTCATTTGCATATTCGTCACGTATAGACAACTTATTTACAATTAAACAACAATCAAACAAATGATATTCATGAATATCAAAATAGACTGCACAATTTACAAAAAGCAGAGTGTACTATTCAGTTCGAGTTGTGTAACGATATAAACAAGTTAAAAAAAACGTACTTACAGCTACTCCAGTATTGCCCCAATACCATCCGCCTAGCATACAGTCCAGAGAAAGGTGCACCCTCACTGCCACAAAAGCCCTTTCTTACTCCGATAAGGCTAAGCCAGCAGCTGCGATTCCGGACAGTTAAGATTATATATGATGTGTATATATCGAAGGTTTGTCAGCTCTTCCAGGCCATAAAACCCACTTAAATGACACCACGTGCCTCCCATGCACCATTCACAGACCCTGCTTGGGGCGATTGGCATAAGTAACCTTGTAAACTTTAAAATACGCTAAAAGAAAGACATAGAAAAGGGGATTCGATATCGTCCACTTAAAGTTAAGGCCTGCCTGTACACAGAGTATACGTAAGTGGACTCTGAGCTAGCCAGTTTTCTGTAAAGGAGAGTTCAGTAGGATCTGTTAGTTGAAAGGTGAGTTGATCTTTATTTACTTTGGGTAAAATGAGAATATGGGCTGAGATCATGGTGTGTACTCTGCTTGCATGCGAGTTAGTCTTCTTTTATATGGGCGTCGTTAATTAAACGCACGGTGCGGCACTTTCTCAGATCTGACCAAGGGGAAGGGTTTTCGCGATGTCTTATCATGGTGTGGTTATAGGAACCACTGGTTTGCATCCATGTTCCAACGTAACGCGTGTTATCACAGGCAGAGCGCCTTCCTACCCTGACCAAACAGGAAAGGGAGCGAGGTGAAGTGGCAGAGAGGGGGCAATAAAGTTTTATTATAGGGCTTTAAACTGGAGCGTTTGTCACTCCTTGAAATAGTGTAAAAAAAATAATAATACAACAAGCTCGCAATACAAATACTTGCTAAACATGATCGAGTCATTGATATCAGTTGATTGACATCGTGACAAATTTCAGATTTTGACTTGTTTTGGTTAAATATGTATCCAAAATGTATTCAAACCACAACTTCATTTGTTGTCACTGAAGTGCAACTTGTAAAAAGAGCAAAAATAATAATATTAATAATAAAATAATAATGTAAAAAGGATTAGATCATTTGATGATTCTGTTGTTTTTTTATTGATTACAATTAATACATGAACAGTTCTGTTATTCCTTAGACATATATACCTCTTAAGCTTACCAACTGTAAAAATGACCTCAATTGAATAATACAACAATATCATTGTGTGACATAGTGTTACATGCATATAACCCTAACAAAACAATCACAACTAACAGCTCACTAACACCACGACGTTGCTAACGTGTGCATCTTTAAAATAAAATAAAAATAAAAAAAAAGGCCAAACGACAATCTTAACAAGTGATTGACTAGGTGCTGGCTATGATAACTTAGTGAAATTTTAAAAGCATTATGCTTTGATTAATACATGTAGGTTTATTGGATTAGTTTAAAAACTTTTCTGCCAGATTGACAGTAATGGCATGGCTATCAGTTAACATTCTGCTTTTATCTTAATTAGACAACATGGAATATAATTGGCATGTGGGCCTACTGTAAAGCCTTCAACTATTTAGCCTTTAAGAAAGACTTTCAGTGTGGCTCAACCACTCATCTTCACTCCGGCCCTCGGCGAGGTAAAGTAAGGCTATCGTCACATGGGCGGCAAATTAATTTAGAAATGTAGAGCAATTGATCAAACTGAGTGATATTCAATACATTAGATCCCAAACTGCAGGAAGTGACATATAATTGGTGATGAAGCACATAGCACATAGCAGCTCATGATGTCATTGCTCCGAGCGGTTCATCTGGAGGTCACGCAACTCTCCGCAGCGTGCTATGTACACTGCGTTCACGGGCGTGCTGCTTATTCCTTCACTTTGATCTTTGAGTCCTTCTTCCACTTCATACGTCTGTTCTGGAACCAGATTTTGATCTGCCTCTCGTTTAGGCACAGGGTATGGGCGATCTCTATGCGCCTGCGGCGACTGAGGTACCGGTTGAAGTGAAATTCTTTCTCCAACTCCAGAGTCTGGTAGCGGGTGTAACTGGTCCGTGAACGTTTACCTTCCGATTCTGAAGTGGTATTAAAATCAGTTAGCTTTCATGTCTTACGAGAAATACACACATAATTACATAAGGTCTACTCTCACAGGGTTTTTAAAGGTATCGAATGCAATAGTTGCCTTTACTCATTAAATATGTGTTGGCCTTTAGACCACTGTAAGCTACACATGTACATATATTAAAAAGAAAAAGCACAGCAGAGGAAAGACAATATCTCATTACTCATAAAATATGTATCGTTTTTTTTAAATGCATGCAGTGTTGGCATATTGGCCCTAACCATTTCAACGTTATTTCAATGTTGTTACCAATCAAAATGCACATAATCTCCAGCAAAAAATAGACAACATGGGCTAAAAGTGGCTCCATTACAAGGCTGGACAAAAAGGCAGGTCTACCCATATCTGTTCGACGTGAAGAGTTCAGCAATAGGTCAGGGCTTGATTTTACCCAGAGTTCAAATGAAGGTTAAATCTCTTCAAAAAGAGAGTTGATAACAGAATGCATGGCCTGACAAACGAGTAGCCTACAATTGACACGTCCAAAAAGTGATGAAATAAAAAAAAATGAGTCAAACAGCAATGCTCAATGTTAGGCTATTTCATAATTGTATCAAAGATTATTCTGTTATCCAATTATACATCTATAAATCAGCCCAGAGATCACCTCTTCACCGTAACGGAGCAGGTTTACGAGCAATGGATGCCTTTGTCATAAAATTTATGACCGAGAGTTTTTATTATTTCCTGCGTTTGGCCTATAAAACTGAAGAGGAAATTTGGAATGGGAAAAGAAGTGCAGCAGCCACGATGGGGAAACCTTCTCTGTGGCACATTAGAAAATAGGCAAACTTTACCGTGGTTTATATGTAGTTTTGTCATCCAGGGATAAATCTGTGGCCGTGGTTCACCCTCCTGATGCTGGCTTAAATTTGTGTTACGTTTAATCGCATGCGTGCTCTCGACTTTCCTCTCGTTGCCTTCGGTGTTGGTCGTGGATTTCCCACTATGGTCCATGTCTCTGTCAGTCCCCTCGGCCAGCAGCCCGGTCCTGCTGTAGCTGAGAGCACCCGGGTCCACAGAGCTGCCGGAGACCATGGTGAACTCACGTCCAGGCGCTGCAGGGAGATCCGTACTGCCACGCAGGCGAGTTTTCATCTCCTCCCGATCAGCAGAGGTTGGCGGGACGTGAGAAGTGAATATCCCGCTGACATTAACACCCTCGTATCGACTGGACTGGCGCCCAGATAAAGAACTACAGTTATCGAAGCTAAACATAATATGGAGAAGTTGCCCTGATTGCATGAGACTAAACGCGCAAATGTCAAGAGCGCATTTGAAGTATAGACTTTCTTTATGTTCAACGCTGTGAATATATAGAGAGAGATAGAGAGATTGGTAGATAGAGGCTGTATGTATCTGCTATTTCGGTCTTTTGTTGAGCATAGCTTTTCTTTGTAGCCTTCTTGAATTTCGGAGCTGTCGGTTAAAAAAAATAAAGCAGGATTTATAGGTGGGTTAGGCTATATGGTATCTATTTTTTCTTGATACGACGTACCCTGCCCAAATAAGGGGTATTTGTGTGGGATCACGTGCAAATGTTGGCCAGTCATAAATTGGCCTGATACTCAATGGAGATATTGATGAATAGGAGAAACGTGTCCGGTAAACTTTAGGCTGTTAGTTGTTTAAGACCAAGCAGGGGTTTTGGTGAAAATGGCAAGACTATAAGACAAGAGCGTCATCTGGTGTTGGGTATAGGGCAGGGCGATCATGTCCATCCCCCCCCCCCCCCACACACACACACACACACCCACACACACACACACACACACACACACACACACACACACACACACACACACACACACACACACACACACACACCTACACGCACACACACACACACACACACACACACACACACACACACACACACACACACACACACACACACACACACACACACACACACACACACACACACACACACATACACACACACACACACACACACAGACCACCACCACCACCCTAATAAGCCATGGTGCGTGCCCCACAAAGACAATCTTAATGCGATTCTCATTGCGCAACTGCCCGGCACAAAGGTATAACTACTGTTCACCAAATAAACCAATAATAATAATAATAATAATAATAATAATCATCATCATAATCATGGTCATCATAATAATCGTTATCATGATACAAATTATAATAATAACAATAATTGATTACCACCAACTTAGAGACACTTGAGAATGTTCTGATGGTTATTGTTATAATAAACACGTGCGTATGCCTACTGTCGTCGTAGCCTTCTGGTACCTGTTTTATAATACAAATATAGTTATATAGCCTATATCGTTATAATCAGCCTCTCAAAGAAAGACACCAACAACGTTGAGGCTTTATTCGGAATCGTCCTCATCTCCAGACATTTACCGTAAACTCTAGGCCTATCACGCGTATTGTGAATACCCAGCGTCATTACCAATCATTTGAGGTGGACCCCAACCGTATCACCCTCAACCAATCCCAAACTAAATGGTAAGAAGAAAAAGGATAAATGTTTTTACAAATATTTTATTGATAATTTCTTATAATACACAATTTCGACAAACATGGATTTGTAACCCAAAACAAGTGACGGATTACTAATGTACAAATCTATCTCACGAGAAAAGCTTATCGAGTCTAATAATGGAAAAATGACTAAGCTCAGAGTTATAAAGCGGCTATCAAAGCGGTTAAATGCACATAAGTCCTCACAGGATTTACATAATATAATACTACTTTGAATACACAGGCATCTCCGTTTCCTGCGTGTTTTATCCCGTGCAACTATAGGCTATTACATTAGAGTTGTAAAATACGTGAGCGTCTGATCCTTCATATGGAATGTTAATGGAAAATGTCCACTTAAGTCTGACTTAGGCCAACACTGCTGGTTTGAGGGGGGAGTGATAAGGTTTACAGTGATGGATTGGGTTCGGGACAAATAGGATACTTTTTTCTTCAATATGTGGAACAATTTGAAATCAATATGTTTATTTTATCACACAAACACAAACTGGAATGAAATGTAATTACACGCTCCACTATTAAGATATTCCGTGGGCCATGTGTTGACGCCCGCAGGAATGTGGACTTCTCTATTTGATTCAGCGCTCGCAATGTAGATATGAGATAATACGAGAGCGCAGTACAGCTGTTTTCATGCAGTTAAGTCTCTGGTCCATACATCTTTTAGGTAGTGTTGTTGGGTATCCATCGTTATCTCCCTTTCATTTTAGCTCGTGTTCATTCCTTTTTCTTCTCCTCTTCCTTCCTCTCCTCCGCATCACTGCGTTCCTCCTCTTGAGTGGCTGCTGTCTGTTCAGATCCAGTCACTGTGGACGTCAGGTTGCTCTCCTTCTTCCATTTCATGCGGCGGTTCTGAAACCAGATTTTGATCTGGCGTTCTGTTAAACAAAGGGCATTGGCGATTTCTATGCGTCTGCGCCTCGTCAAGTAGCGGTTGAAGTGGAACTCCTTTTCCAGCTCCAGTGTTTGGTAGCGAGAGTAGATCTGACGTCCTCTGCGTCTGTCGGACCCGTAGCCTACACCTATATGGGATCAAATGATATGACAGCATGTGGTTAAACCTTGTATTATAAAGAGCATGACACAATTAGACGCACGGATATGACCCTGTGAAGTTCTATAGTAAAACGATTGACTTGTTATCAGGCTTTTGTTGGAAAAACATTGTCAAGGCGACAATAACCCAAACACAGAATGATAAAAACAACTAAACTGCATTTAATTGCACCTTATTGCACAGATTTATTTTGTTAAAATTAAACAAGGGAAGCATGGAAAATAATAACTTTCTAATACACCGTGTTCAAATACCATACCTGTAAATCATTCAAAAACGAAAGCTGTTTGTTTGCATGTGAAAAGGCCCATCTACAAGTCGAGTGGATACAGTAATGGTTTATGGGGCCATAAAAAGTAACTTACTCCTTTGGTAAGACATATCGTAAAACTGGCCCATTTCCTTAATTTATTTGTCGTAGTAAAACTCACCGCTGTGTGAGTTCATTCGCTGCATCCACGGGTAGATCGGCACGTTGCTCTTCTGCTCCTGGGCTCCCCTCGCCTGATCCAAAGTGTACTCCTGTGAGATGTGGCTCTGTGAACTAAGTCCCATGTTTGTTTGTCTGCAGCTGGGTAGCCCATCTTTGTCTTGAAGAAACACATTTGATCCATATTCGTATTGCGCCCGGCCAGAGCCAAACACGACGTTGTCTTGAGGAGAGTAGAAAGGTGCATATATCCGATTTTGGCTCACAGCAGCCCCGTACGACGAAAAGTGTCTGACAGTGTCATAGGTGGTGGAATTTAGGGGTACGTTTGGTAGGACGTCTTGACCACCGGATAAATGGCAGGAGATCGACGGATTTGCAAAATAAGAATTCATACCTTGTCTTTAACCCTCTCCAACTCTCCCCACTTCTTTATCGTTCTCCTCTGAAATCCCTTCACTGTAAATCCGCTCTCCTTCTAATTTCACCAAAACGACACCTTTCACAATGAAACCCTCTCCCACCCTCTGATACTCTCAATGCAACTAACCCACTTTGAGGATTCAATATTATTAATTTCCAATCTCCGGTAAGCCGCTCAAACCCGAGTGTTATAGCTGAGCCTTGGCTCCGGGAGAGACAATATGACAATGTCAGCTGACCGTTCTCCGCCAATTGAAAGGCAGGAGTGGAGGAGAAACTGTAGCTTTTAGCTCAGAGCTACATTACTGTTAAAACTCCGACAAACACGACACCGAGCACTCAAACTGGTCGTTGCTACAGCATTTCTTAGTGGAAATACACATTTTGAATTTCATTAGCCTGCCGGCGCACGGATAATTAAGTCAAATAAATACCATAACCTCGATTTAGGCTCTGTATATTATAAAGGCTGTGCTATATCACAAAACATAAAGAAAATTCCTTTTACATCTGTCAGATTTATTATACATTTTATACAAAAATTAAAAATAAATTACACAGGATATCTAACGACACGGTACCTGTGTGACTCAGTGCATGTGTGTGTGAGTGTGAGTGTGAGTGTGAGTGTGAGTGTGAGTGTGAGTGTGAGTGTGCGTGTGCGCGTGCGCGTGCGTGTGCGTGTGCGTGTGCGTGTGTGTGTGTGTGTGTGTGTGTGTGTGTGTGTGTGTGTGTGTGTGTGTGTGTGTGTGTGTGTGTGTGTGTGTGTGTGAGAGAGAGAGAATGAGAGAGATAGAGTGTGTTTATTTCTGTAGTGGTTCATGTATGTAAGCCATCTAAACCGTACTGCACACCGCGTTATGTGTGATGTTGTTGACATGCTCGGTCTGCATATTATACATTTAGCCAATTCATATCAAACGTTCTGAATAGAAGATAACTTTTTTGTTGTGGCATTATAATGTGTATAAATAGAATGTGTCATTTCAACTATTGTGGCTTCTATTGAGTGCACTGGGGGAGGGTTGAGGTGGTAAGAATGCGTTTATGGTCTCTCTTCTCTGAGGGCAATAAAACAAGTGACATTCCCCAGTTTCCAAACACCTACAGCAAAAGCTCTGCAACAACGAGCAGCAAGCTGGAAGAGGAGAATGAACAGCTTTTGTACAACATTTGGAGGTATAGGGCTACATTTACGGTATTACCGCGGATCTGCAGTCTGCATGTAAAGGCTAAAAGAGAAAGGAGCTGATATCAACAAGGTATTTCGGCGGCCCTTTTGTCGATCATCGGTTCAGTTATGCGATTGTCCAGCCTGCGTCAGACCATTTCGTCACAAGCCACTCAGTACAGCCGCCTTCTTCACTCGGTCGCATGTAGGCTACAACCTCATTCCATCCAACTAAAGGTCCACATAATGTACAGGTTCACACCCAATATTTTTTTTACCATAGGAGAGGTGTTTCTCTCAAATGCCAAACGAAGACTGAAGTTCTCCATCTTTCCAGATAAAGCTTCGACATTCCTTGACATGGCGGGAGGAAATGGAACTAATAATTATCTGAGATGTGGAGTTGTGGCTTATGGGTTTGAACAAGTCGAGGGAACCGTTTGCGTTAGAAATGCACAATAGGAGTGCGGCATTTGTGTCTGGACTATAATCCGGAAAAAAAAAAAAGCACCTATTGTAAACATATTGTCATCTAGACAAACCGCCTTCCCGTTCATGAATTTCATCATCACAAAGCTTGTTATTTTAAGGGCCGGTTGCTTTTTTTTTTTTCCATCATGTGCCCTCCTCATAAAACACGTCCAACAGAATTGATGCAGCTATTTTGTTTTCATTCAAGCTTGCCATGCATTATTTTTGTGTTAAAATAAAATCCCTCAATTAATTGAAAATAAACCCAGTGTTTGATTAACATAATGTATCCTCTAGGTCATTATTAATAAATTAATCCCACAATAGTTTGATGGATAATGTGGCATGAGCATTCCGTTGGTCGATGTGTTTCACTATATTGATTTCTTGAATAGGATAGATAGTTGCAGTCTAATCGTGCAGCACTGTTTGGTCTATTGCTTTGGACGTTGAATGGAACATAAAAGCGAGAAGAACAAAGAGGAGGAAGGAACTGGTGCAATAAAAGTTTCCCTTTGCCTTATTTGTGACCATATGGGACATCCGCACGGCACAGATTCAGGGCAGCAGAGCATAGGCTATAATAAGAATTTGATTTTTATGAAATAGGTGAGTCTTCTAAAAATCTTCCACCTTCTTTTTCGTTTTTTTTAATTTTATAGGTATAGCTGTAGCATATTTTCATCTAAATAAAATAAAATTATTATTAAAAATCTACACATATCCACAGTCCATTTGTGTTTTTAATAGATATCAAATGATTGGTTGCAAATTGTCCATTTAGATCGGCGCCGATTATTTCTTGCGCATTATTCTTGAAATGACTCACAAGCCCGTGAAAGATAGTTTCGCAGCTTCTTCATTTCAGTACTAATTAAATGCGACCCAGCAATTATACATTATGCCACCTTTAATAAGCATATCTATACACATCATTATGGTATTATATATTTATTGGTGGCCGGTTGTTATCTAAAACTTCTAGCAGAAGTTGGGAGATTGTGTCTGGGAAAGGAATAGCGGCTGAGCAGCGGAGGCTGGTGGGATCAGTCCAGAGAACTGAGGGTCCTTTAAAGGTATTTTAGTGTTTTATTGCCGCCCGTGGGAGAATGCGACTTAGGAAGTAAAGAGAGCCCGTTTGGTTCAGGTTTGCATTCCTATTGCAAACGTAGTTATGCGGATTCTTGAATATTTCTTGAATATAACACAAGGAAAAACGTCTGCTTAATCCATATTTTGGCACATTTCAGGATAACAAAAGCATCGACTTCACCGTGAGCCTTAGGGAAAATGTAAGGAACTTGAATTCCAACAACAACACTACATGAATTATACAAATAATTATACAGCAGCTTTGTTCGTTTTTAATTATAAGTCTGCATTTCGCAGGTGCATCTTGATGGAAGGTGTAACCAAAACTCTAAGAGATCTTCCCCTTGTATGACAGGCGTCCAGATATGGACGTATATTATTGCAATTTCTGACAAACAGCTATAGGCCTACTATCGAAGAAGTAATAAGGGTAGGATAGCCTGCCTTAATGAAACATAACAGGCCTTAAAGGGAGCAGGACATTTAAGCTGATCACTGAATATGTTAACCGGTTGACTGATGCATTATTTTGACCAGATTCATCTAACTTTTGCATTAACAACAGTAACAGCCTGCAGACTGCCCCGGAAGTGTAGGACTTTGTGTTCGTTAAGCACTCGGGGAACGGTTTCCCAATGGGCGCCCGTCAATCTACACCTCATAAATTATGACCATTAGTAGGTCAAATTAGGCTATGCCGGGTAAAATGACCACTTCTTTAAATATAGACCTTAGTCTTTAGAAATGTTCATTGTAAGCCTGTTTTATACGGTGCCGAGACAATCCAATATTGGAGAGTCAGAATTCCTGTTTAACTTTTTACTTAACATTTTAAATAGCATCGAAATGGCCTCAAAGGTGTGGGTATATTTTCTTTGTTTGAGGACATTCTCTGTCTTTCTCTCTTTGCTTTCTGCAGGCACACAACTAAGGAGCAATTAACGGAAACGAGCCTCTGCAACAGCAACGCGTTGTAAGGAAAAGCAAACAACGGGGTTAACTGTAGGCTGTAAACTCTTTTATGACTTCCTGAACATTTTGTAGGACGACTGTAATCCCCCCAACAGGAAAAAATTTCCAACAATTTAACATCTAAAATCACAACAATATAATACAAAAAGATAAACCGTCTTTGCAGAAATTTACTGCACAATGCACTGAAAATTCATGATCGTTCTTTATGCCTATACCACACACACAGACACACACACACACACACACACACACACACACACACACACACACACACACACACACACACACACACACACACACACACACACACACACACACACACACACACACACACACAAAAAAACACATTCACACGCACACACACATACGAACACACACACACGCACACACACACACACACACACACACACACACACACACACACACACACACACACACACACACACACACACACATTTAATTGTATCTCTCACTCTCTCACCCACACGCAGTCTCTCTCTCTCTCTGTCGCTCACATAAACACACACAAACATACACACGCAAACACACACACAAGCCCACGTAGACACATACACACGCACACGCAAACACACACACACACACACACACACACACACACACACACACACACACACACACACACACACACACTGAAATTGAAACATGGCTTTGTGTTGTATTGTGTATCTGGTGAAATAAAGTGTATCACAGCGTTCTGTCGCTTTCCTTTTTTTTACTCATGAGGCTGTATTATGTGTCAAACAATGTTTGTAAAACACAATACATTATAAAATAAAAAACAAATACATTTCCCCTTCAAAGGGTAGGCCTATTGTTGATAAAAAAAAGTCTAAAAATAAATTATTTATAATCATAAACTATAACATGCGTGTTCTGGATACAAATGTTATGCAGGACTATAGACATACTTTATGATTGGAAGGCCAACATCGAGATGCCTTGATGATCCTGTGTTTGTTTATTTGTTGCTAATGCAACGTTAGCCGACCTTAGAATCACGTAAGGGTTCATCATTTGTGGAATAAATAATAATAATAATCCAAGTGATTTGTGATGGAATATTTCCATTTGAAGATGAATTACACAAATGATCATGACAATGAATTTAAAAGTTGAAGAAAAGTGTAGTCTCTATTAACCTCGATTGATGTGCACTCAGTAGACGCTTTGAACTAACCAATGGATTAGCCCGGCTAGTCTACATCCGCAGCGCGCCGTCATTAGACAGAACTGCCATTGACAAGTTTCCACCCCGTGTAACACCCCGCCCACTTCCACTTTTACCATTTCCTTTCGCTAGGAGGCACTGCAACTTGTGTGTTAGTGCCTGTGTGTGTGTGTGTGTGTGTGTGTGTGTGTGTGTGTGTGTGTGTGTGTGTGTGTGTGTGTGTGTGTGTGTGTGTGTGTGTGTGTGTGTGTGTGTGTGTGTGTGTGTGTGTGTGTGTGTGTGTGTGTGTGTGTGTGTGTGTGTGTGTGTGGTGGGTGTGTGCATGCATTTCCGCGTGTATTAAAAAATATAAACATGAAAGGTAATGGGAGCGTGTCTTCCAATTGAATAATAATATATAATAATGCAATTTCCTGCTTCCTTTCTCCGCGACACTCTTGTAACACGACACTGGAGAAACCGAATGTAAATTACCAAACTTTGCATGTCATCAACAGTTAAGCAACATTATGTCACCGCTGATACCGCAAAGAACCTTGTGTATCTTCCGCTCATCATTTGAATACGTTTTGGGTTAACACAATTAATGAGAGACATCAGCGGATATCATCTCAGGTTACGGGTCAGGTCACCGCCGTATCCTAACAGGGAAGCCACTCAAACATGTATTTCCAATATCTTTCCAATATCTATCCATCATGAAAGCTTGTTTAAACCCAGAAATCGGACGTCACAGATACAACAACAGTCACAAGAAGAGCGTCATTTTCTTACCCGGCCGGTGGCCCGCCGTTTGGAGCGACGTCGGGTCGAATCGGATGAAAGGGTCATTGTGGCGAGAGGATACGCACACATATCGGACGCTATGCTATCTCCAAACCACGGTGCGACATTGAAGGAGGAGGCACCCTTATCGGAGGGATCTTTCTCAGCGGCTACGTGCTCTGTCTCTTCTTCCATGGAGCTCCTTTCGCCTCTGGGGGATCAACGCCTCAGACAGAGAGGCTGAGAGGCGGCGACTGTCGCCAAGCGCCTCTGTCAGAGGTGGTCGGAAGGCTGAACGTATCTCACCAAACATCATAGGACGAATTACATTTGTTTTTTAGTCAGAACAGGAAAGAAAGCGACATTTTTTACATCCAAGCGCAGTCCGCTAGTGATACAACGGAAGTAGCAGAGAAGAGACAACAGCATAAAGTTCATGTTCAGAGAGCGTATGCCACGTGGATCGCTGCAACCAATCCCAGAATGGATTCAGTCGTAAACTTTTATTACTCAGCTGTAAATTTCTCCCTTTAACAACCAGGAATGCTTGCGCCCATCTCTTCCCCGTTATTTTAGAGCACACAGAGCTTAAATAGAGAAAGACGAAATGGCTTTGCAGTTCGATTTTGCACCTGCATATGAGTGAGAATAGTCTGTTATTTATGCTTGATTAATAACGAGTATTTTAACTGTACAATATTGCAGATACATGATGATAAAACACACACTATCCCAGGAAAAAAAATACAATTTAAATAGGCCTACATATGGAGGGAAAATAGAGAGATAGAGACCAAGGCAGACAGGTAGGCAAGAGCGAGAGCCAGCCTTGTAAAACCTTCACATCCCTAATTGAAAAGTTTTCCATTAAGGCCTAAACGTGTCTCGCATTCATTTCCCGGCGAGTCAAACTGATGGACCCTGAGTCTGTTAATACCACGTATTTAATATATATATTTAGAAGCTAGTTCTAGTCTTCGCAAAATAGCCATATTTGTTGAGAAAAGCATCAGCATCTCTCTCAAATAGCCTACCACTCCCAAAATAAAAAAATAGTCTTACAAGAGGGTCAATGTTTTTCAACGCTCCATGAACGACCACACTGTGCGTTTCATTCCAGGCTTTAAATACATACATTGTTCACCTTTATAATAGCCTAAGTGATAATAGTGGGACTTGCTTTTTCTGGGCCCATTGATAAAATAGACACGTTTTAATTCCCGCTAAACATGAACCAAAGCAATGCGTGTTTTTTGATACAAATCCTCAAATCCCCTGTTCTTCAGAGACACAGATGAGCCATGATTGTGTCGCCATTCCATCTCGGCTCATAGGCCTAATTCCAGCAATGCGTTTACACAGCCAATAAAGTTTACAGCAGGTATACTAAACTTTATTGTGGATGGCAGCCCTCGGTAGAGGCCCGCACATGCAATGGTCTGTCAAAAGTGCTGCTTGGAGCAGTTGTCAACTGCAAACATATCAGACGTTGAATTATTATTAATTTCGTGTTAAATCAATTGGTCTGAGGTAGGCTTTATACCTTCTGATGTGACTGCTCACCAACGTTTATTATAGGCTATTATTGCGCAATAATATCAGCATATTGGTGTTATGTATTTGAAATCAGGGGTTTTGTTACTTCAAATGTGGCCATATTCAGAAATGATACGTCCACGGGAAAATACAGAGATGAAGTCGAGGACACATGAAAGAACTCAAGCAGATAACAAGAATCTCCTCGATGCTTCGCTTTCAATCAAAGTATTGGAATTAAACATCTACGTGGCCCAAAATGACAGTAAAGTATGCAGAGTGCAGACTATTGCTATGAAAGGCAATGCGGGCAGCTTTGGCTTTGGCACTTTGGACTATCACGTTTTAATAAAAATAAAAACTGCAAACTCGACGACAGCGCAACAGAGACAGTGTCGCTTTGGATATAAGCGGGTCTGCATAAAAAGTGTCCTGTAATTGCAATATTGCTTGACATCATTCGTGACGATCTCCGTCACAGCAGTCAAATGAGCGGTTTGGGCCAACATATTATTGATGTAGGTCTGCTAGGCTTGGCTTTTGCACTGTGCCTTCTTTTTTGGGTGGGTATCATTCTTACAGATCTTTTTTTAGATGATTAGTCTGGCAGTTATTAGGTGATTATGGACCTCGCGTGTCAAATTAACCAGCTATTCATTGTTTATTTTATGAGTCTTCAAAACACCACCAGTGTTATTGATCAGACTAGACACACGTAATGTGCACTGAGATACCTGCGCCTGCTCTTATGTGTTGATTCTAGTTCGTTGACGCAACCCAACTCTTTGTAACTTGAATTTCTACAAAAACAGGCGGAGACCACTTCTTTCGCAACGGGTCTCTAGTAGGCTACCATTCGTTTTTAAATCATGTCGGTTAATTGTTATTATAAAACAACATGACTTTATTACAAACAATCTCAAAAGGACCCACTTCGCTTTAAGATTAATTAATAAAGCCTTCGTTTTCCCAAGATAGACCTGTAAGAAAGCTTCTTATTAAGCGGATAAATCAAGTGTCTTATTTTTTTGATAATATCATCATGCTGTGAATGGAATCATATAAAGTCCTTACAAGGCAAGGAAGATGATGCAATTAATAAACAAAACTGGATTTTTTTTTTATATCC
>NC_082382.1:8237849-8330349 GCF_031168955.1 Gadus macrocephalus | reverse complement strand
GGTGTTACTAACAACTATTTGGCCGATTCCATCGGAGAGAAAAAAATAAGTGCACCTATTGAATATTCACAAGCTATAGGCCTACCTTAACTACGGAGATGGCCAGCTGTCCAGTACCGTCTGGTCGGGTGGTTTGTTTGGATATATCAATGTTTATGGGCTATTATTTTACCTTTCTCCTTATATTGTATAAGTCATTATTTATCATCATGGGTTATTATGCCGAATATTATTATAGGCCTATTCATATTGTTATTATTATAAATTGTGTTATTATTATTATTATTATTATTATTATTATTGTTATTGTTATTATTGTGGTTGTTGTTGTCATTATTATGAAGTATAGTGTTATTATTATTATTAGTAGGCCTAATAGTAGTAGACAAATAGTTATAGTAGTAGCCTAGAAATATTATTATTAGTAGCCTAGTAGTAGCCTAACAGTACCAATAGTGCTATAAGTGTAATTAGTAATAGACAATAGGCTATTTTGGTGCATTTACGGTGCTATTGCATATAATGCTGTATTTTGTTATACTTTTTACGAACAACATTAAAGTGCCTTGTTTAAACAAATGTAGGCCTATGTGTTGGGCTGATTGGTTATCTATCAAACAATTGAATGTGCTCGCTGTTAAGTAGATTACAATTATTATTAATTATAAGAATAAGTATGAAAAGAAAATAATCATCATCATCATCATCATCATCATATCTACGGGCCTAGATTCAACTACGAAGAGGGTAGATTTATTGTGATTAGCCTATTGGTGGTTATTGAGATTATAAATAGATCTACTGTTAAAAATATTTTTTTGTCAATTGACTCAAGGGGGGTTTAAATAGCCGTACCAAATCGTTAATAACAATTCTAAAGTCCGATCATATTAGGCCTACGTCACTAAGCGTAGGCATATTTTAGGGTATCGGTAAGAAACACAATAACAATAGCAGTTATCATCGCGATCGAAAAATAAAAAAAAACATTGTTATCGTCATAATTATTATTACTACTCTATTCTTATTCTTATTCTTCTTTTAATATTATAATTTTTAGTTTACAACACAAAGCCAATGAAACATAGAAGTATCACGAAAATGCAGACGAGGAGTTGGTTTGCTTAATTTCAACAGCAGAATATTACTAGAGAGCGGCCTGTATTATAATTTAGTGAACGTTAGGTCGCTCTTGTAAATGTCCTTAGATTATGTGAGAGCTGGTACAAAACATAGACCAACAGCGTCATCTAGCGTTGAGTCTGATCCCTAACACACAGATTCCACAAAACACAGGCCGCTGTATGCCTGCAGCCATGTTCAAGATATCTATGTACTCGAACTAGGTCAAATAACCCAAAATGTGGAAATCAACATAAATGCGTAAATTATTATTTCAATATCAATTATAAATTATAGACTATGCGTTTGTAGGCCAAACACATCTCTTTGAACATGTATAAGCTTGGTTTAACTCTCTTCGTGCTACTCCTCAAATAGGAAAGTGAACGTTATAACATCCATATCTACTGTGGCTCTGACGACTAAAAGCCTCTCACGTGGTGAAACACACGGGCAGCAGCCCACCAGGCCACCCCTCCCAACGAAACCTATATGGTTCTGCTTTGAACCAGTGCACCAATAGCGTCCATTAAAACCATAAAGTAATTTAGCCCAGACGTCTAGCCGGTTAGTCGAGTTTGCTTTGTTCGTCTGCATTTGAGACAAACAGCCGTGCTCCAACAGGGCTGTAAAACTAGCTTTTTGGTGCTTGCAGTGCGGAAATGCAATAGATTGGCTTTGGAAATGCAACATCCTGTCTGCATTGTTTGCCACTACAAAAAGGCAATCGAGGAAGCCCATCCGAGGAAACAAATGTCGGACATTGGATTTTTATAGTTTGATCTCAGAACTTGACTAATAGCACTTTCCATTAAAGCTTCCTTAGACAGACTTTTTACATTTCCAGGCTGTACGATTAGTTTGTATTATAGAGGAATAATCCACATTTATTAGATCAGTTTATGGTATAAGAAGGGGACATATTTCCTTCATACCATATGTGCCAAAAGATTAAGGCAAACATTTATATGATTAGACTAAATCATTAAAGCAATATTATAATTAAAGCAATAGGCCCCAGTGTGACAATGAGAACAAATTAAGTGAGTTAAATTATTGGAATTCTGGGAAAAAATGCATTGCTATAACATTCTGGATAAACCTTTAAATAGGATTGAATGTATTTGTGTTTACCATTTTTTTTTTGCTGTTTCTTATCCCTAAAAAGATGCAGAGTTTAAGAAAGGATATGAGACAATGCAGGGCTTTCTAATTAGACGAAAGCTATAGTTTGTGACAAAATATAGGCCTACATGTCTATTGGTATTATACAGTGCATGGTTTAAATACAAAACTACCGCAACACTTTCCCAAGGTAAAATTGGATAAGTAACCGACACACACAAAACGTCGATCTCTAGGCCCACGGGGCTTCCGGAGAGACGCCAAGAGAACAGCGAGGAGCTCTAAAAAGTTATTAAATAAAAGCATTTTAAGGCAGCAGCATATTAACTCGTGTCATTTTGTAGTTCACGATTTATTCAATGTTGTAAGTTGATCAACGTTATGGAGTCCTGAAAAACGGACATAAATTACACAAAAATAAGATGGTAGGCTATGGTTACGTTTTAATATGTATTAATAGTCAGGGTGGAATTTCTACGTTGAATAACCCAAATTGTAGAAAATAGTCAAACAATAAGAGAAGCACATTTTGTTTCTACACATTAACATGTAACACAAAACACGAGATAGACAAGTTCAACCAATTCAATATTTCTGTAGCCTACAAAAATACTACGACTGCATGAAAAAGAGAAATATTGGGAACACAATTATCAACAAGTTCACCTGAACTTTATAAATTATACACTAATGAAATTCTAAACGATTCAAGTATCCCCTCTCTTATTTTGCATGTTTAATATCCAAATCTGTATTCATTCCCTTTGATTTAAAGTGAAACATATAAATTCAAATAAATTGTGGATTTCTCTCTAAAACCTAGCCTTTTTTAAGAGCTTCACAAGTATGAGTGCATTGAAAACCAATATATATTGTGAGCGTCAAAATGGCTCGACGAGCTGAAACCAGGTCCGACTGACCGCTGGGAGCAGAGAGCGGGTCGCCTGTGTGTGTGCCGTCCAACGCCAGTGGGGATACAGGTGGTCAGTATTTTCTGATTATGTCCATTGTTGCCGTTATGGCTCCTTGCTCTCGGTCTTCTCTTTGTTCATTTTCTTCATCTTCATCCGCCGGTTCTGGAACCAGATCTTCACTTGCCTTTCCGTCAGGTTCAGCACCCTGGCGACCTCGTAACGGCGGTCCCTCGTGAGGTACATGTTAAACAGAAACTCCTTTTCGAGCTCCAGAGTCTGGTACTTGGTGTAAGGACATCGCTTCTTCCTTGTGGATCGTGCGTGTATCCAGTTTGCCACTGGGTTATCTGCGGGTAATGGAAATAAAACAAGGCAAAGAGTAAACTGAGTCACTACAAAAAGCAACTGATCACACTTGAGGTAACAATGAGCCTTTAGGACCACAGGCGTCCCTCTGGAAGCGTGGTGAAAATATGAAAATGTATGAATGAAAATATGAATGTAGTAAATACACAACGTCAAATCTCAAGCTGCACCATTTAGAGAATACAAGGGCTTCAATAAGCAAACGCATTTTGGGTTACTTCCTATCTACACAATGTGGGCCTATTACGCCCCTGATTATCCGTCGCTGTAGTTTCTAACACCGTCGTAAAATAGTCAATGCACATATTCACTTTATTGGCCCATAAAACGGCCAGTGGTTCAAGCCCATACAGGTCTGCACTGAGGTCCTCCAACATGTCGCTAACATTCCCCACAAGAAGCTTGGAAGAATAGTGGATTCGTTTTGAATGAAGTCATAAGAGGCAGACTTTCTGATCGGGGCTGACAATCGTTATACTGTGCAATGTTCCGTTGTTGCTGTTTACGAGCCTGCAGTGGGACGTGTTGTAACCTAATAAAACTGCGATGGGACTGTAGCTTACTGTTTGATACATGCTTATAGGCCTCAAAGTTGTCAATAACAAAATGCATCTTCGAAGGTCAAAACCACATTGAACCACACATTTTTTCCCTAATGAATATTCAAAATGAGTTGGACTCGATCCTTATGTAAGGTCCCTATTTCAGAATGTCTCACATCCTCACCAAGAGCACTTGTTTTCCGTATCCATGTTTACAACCTTCTCTTTTATAGCCCTATAGGAGCCTACAAGCGTTTGCCTTTTATAGTTGTTAAAGCTACCCCCAAGCAAAGGAGATTCAGAGGACAAGTAACAAGGAAGCGAAAGAACACACTCAGAGATAACTATTTGTTACGTTTGTAGTAAAGCAACACATCACAGGCTTCAGGAAATGGGAACCAACACAGGTTTGTGTGGAAAAGAAGAATAGGCTTGAACTTACTGGGGTCTAGCTCTGGTTTCTGGTCCTTATGCTTCCCCGATGCAGCGAGCTCCGCTGCGGGAGAGGGGAGGTCCTGGTGCGTCTTGTCCCGCATGTCACCGCTGGAGCAGCACAGATAATCCGTGTAGGTGCGTCCGTTAGAGCCGGGGCATTCGCTCGTTTTGTGCTCCTGAAAGGCTTCAGGCTTTATCCCGTAATGTCTGCTGTTCGTTGGATACCCGTGAAAAGGCATGGCACCGGATATCGGTTCCAACCATGAGCGCATATATCTCGAGTCTGTTCCTAAATGAGGTGGATGACTGTATGGATGGTAAACCACCGAAGGCTGGGAGTGTACAGGGGTCCAGGAGGTAGAAAACACTGCTGGTTTCGGTGCGAAGCTGCAGGACGGATAGTCAACACACTCCGCGACCAGGGAAGTCGGACGAGGGACGGCGAGGTGCGAACCAGGCGCCGAGAACCGAGGCGCGAGGACATCCTCGTTTTCATGGTTGATCAAGGAATCCACATAATAATTACTTATGGGACCCGTGGTCGACATGGCGAAGATTCCCGAGCCTTTTACATGCATCCGATTATTATATGGAGCTTATGTGTACTTTTTGTATCTACCATAGAACAATCAAGGCAGGTAATTATTTCCCAACGCTTGCCTCGCTGCCATTGGCTGCCTTTCCAACACGTGATTATACGTGATTATATTTACCCTCACAGACATTTGTACAGTGGATCAATGCGCGAGATTCCATGCAACGCCTGTGGTCGTGAATCGGATTAAAGAATCTGCTCTTAAAAGTTACCTTGTTAGTTGGGAACGAAATATGAGGTAAATTCAACAACCATGTATAGAAGTACTTGGCGTATCTTTTAGGAGATGTCGCATCTCCACGGACCGACGCACACTTGGCTCCGTCTCTAAAAGCTTGCAGGGCACTATTTGATGATGTAATCCATCTCTGTCGTGGTGCATGTGATACAGCATCGAATTGCTTACCTTTTTGCTTTGGAGATTATATCTAGACTTTGTACGTTTAAATAATATATTCTCTATACTAATGTAGGAATGTACTTCGCTTATTACTCGATACATTGCATCAAAGTAGAAGAAATGGATACGCGTCAAAAAGTCCAAAATATAGCGACGGACTGTTTGAAAGTGGAACAATTGTTCAAAATACAGGCAGAAATTATTAGAGGGGAGCGTCCTGAAAAGCGCCCGATTCATCCAGTTAGTTGCCCTGCGTGTTTTTTATGTGCTTCAATAAATGTTTTACGAGGATCATTTGATTGATCATAAACGTGTCGTTAATGGGACCTCGCTTTAGTTCTTAGCTTAACATAACATAAACACAGTGAGAAAAGTGATATCAAGCAGCGATAGGAAACAATATTACTACAAGGCAGAGGAGTCCAATTATCTGCTAAAATCCAAGAGTTGGAGAGCTATTGTTGAAAATAACCTAGGTTATTGGGCAAAACTGGGAAATAGATTGGGTTTTTATAGATCATTCAAAGCGTTCTGCATGATAGCCCGAAATAAGAAAATGGGACACTGGCAACAATAACAAATTACCTATAACATGAATAACATGGATATAATGGTTACATTTGTTGCAGCAGATACATTTAAAACCAATCCTTCCCTGAACTAGTGCACTGAGAAAAAGTAATTTTCTTTAGAAATATTGACAGGATCAATCCAAATATGGTCAGTTTGGAAGACTAATGATGATCAGTTTGGAAGACTAATGATCAGTTTGGAAGACTAATGTCTTCCAAACTGATCACAATTAGGTAATCTGATGCTTGTACATAAATTAATGCCATATACGGGTATTTAGGCTATTCATCAATAATTATTGATAATAATGAATACCTTGAAATAAATGAGGAGAAGGTGATCTTAATGATATGTAATAATGCCACAAAGTATTTGAAAAAACCACCCAACCCTGAATCCCCAATCTATGCACTCACACACACACACACACACACACACACACACACACACACACACACACACACACACACACACACACACACACACACACACACACACACACACACACACACACACACACACACACACACACACACACACACACACACATACACAATCAAAATCAACCCCATACGTCTGGGGTTTTGGAAATATCTGCAGTTATACTGCAGTTTCTGTGGGTGAAACAGACAACTACCCTGGATAAATGTATCCCTGATTTGTCTGTCAACGTTATCCTCCCAATGATAGTCAGAGTTTCTATGTGTTTGTAAATATGTGGAGCTTGTGATGTTGAACAATGCAGGCCAATGCAAACTGACAGAGAGTATCTGTTAAAGCGTATTAGAATATGCACGGCATTGTGCGTGAAGCAAGATTTACATGTGTTTTTCAGTTTTAAACAACTTAGTTGACAAATATCAGTAATTACATTATTTGATGTTTTTGCCATGGGTTGAAGTTTTGCGCACTTCTTAAGGCAAAAGCAAACAAAAATACCTGATTGACAGATTTCAACATTAATATCTATAGTTTATGTATTAGGCTAAACCGTGTTAACGTATGATGTGTGAACCTATGCGCTTGATGTTCAGCTGATATGTTATCGACCACACGCTAATCAGCATTGACTTTGTATTTGAGGCGTTGAGGCTCCGATGAGCGAATTGTTCAGTCAAATTATATTATAATAATAAACACCATTTTTGAAACCAAATCACTAAATATTGATTTAAGCCTAACTTCGAGTCTATATTTTGGTTTTGCTATGCTCTGTTTCTTTGTTTAATTCCTGCAGCTTTTACAAACTGCTTGTGAATTTGTTGATTTATTAGATTTTGTTTGTGTTGTTAATCCAAAATATGTTTTCACTTCAATCCCGGTAAAAAACTTGTACCCCTTCATAAGATAATTAGCCTGGGCAAATGTTTGGCGGTCATAGCCTACTACAACTAAAATATGGCAGATTATGGTGAATATGGAAGAAGCTACATGGCCTAATTATGCTAATACTGTCTGTAACTTATATGGTTATAATCATGTGCAATCCCCCGGGGTGCTCTAACCTGCAGTGCTCTTTTATTTTTGGTATCTGCTTACAATTTTGAGTGCATGATTTGATGGTTCACAGCTAACTTTAAACCGCTTTACATTACATTGTCTGCTGAATGGCAACATTTAAACGTGTGCTGGTGGCAGCAGAACAGTTCCATGAGTCCCGAATTGCAACAGCATGCACGCTGCTATTTATAGACAGGACAGGTGTTAATTTGTTGACTTAAGTTATTTAGTAGAAATGTGGTTGTGATATCTGTCTTCATTATCGAACGCTTGGTCATTAGCTGTCTATTTGGTGTAAATTAATTTAAAATAATTAAATTAAATGCAATTTAATTTAATTTAAACTTCAATGTTTGGATGAATTCGCGATTAAGCGGGCCAAGAAATCGAATGGCTGTTTTTTTTTGTTATAGATCTGGCATTCATAAACTATATGTAGCTTCACAATAACAAATACTAATAAAATCTAACAGAAACGTGTCTCTTTGTTGTTCATTTGGGTTTATTCGAGGTTTGTCGCATTGACCATTGATTCCCTGTTCAACTAGTGGGTTCATTGCCTTAAACCAACGGAAAGGCCCAATTTTTTTAACATTTTTTAAACACTTGGATGATTATATTGTAAGACTTAATACTTTCACTATCTAATATATTGACCTGTCTCAACAATGTATGCAGACAGTCAATATGGAATATAGTATCCCAGTACAACCTAACCATATTCGTTCCAAAGAAGATGTTGGTTTGGGTGACCATATAACTCTCAATGTTCCGTTCTGAAATTAAGCAGTGCAATTTCAAATTAGGCAGTTTTTTATTTGTTGTTTATAGGTTTAGCAAATATAGGCCCACATATTCAAACAAATCTAAGCAGACGATCCCACCCCCCTCCCACCCTCCAGAAAGAACGACGGACACGCAAACGCATGCGTCTGTAGAAATGTCCTGGGCGCAATGCAACTAACAGGCCTAAATACAAACAAAAACAAAAGACCGGGCTTATGGTTAATGTATTGGAAAACGACCCACATTTCTGCCAATGCAATTATAAATAAAAGGAATAACCTAATTCTAATAATAACTTTCATTGAGAAAAATACACCCACGTTATATTCTGCCACGCATTGATAAACACAACCTGCCAAGTCCAACCACAATTTTTTGTAACAGAAATATGAAATGTATTCGATTGACTTAATATAAACCACAATCATCCACACCTCAACGACGATACTATATGTCCTGAACGATATGATGGACACCGCTTGTTGTATGCAACAAGTCATCAAGAACCAGAAAAACAAATTATTTAACCACTGCCAATAAGGAAAGAATGGTTCCTGTGCCATCCTTGGAGCATCTGCCATCGGAGCACGCTGTTTATAGGGAGTGTAGGGCTGTTCTAGTAAGATTAGGATCACACATCGACCAATAAGCTTAAACAGGAGAGGGAAGAACAAAAGAACCGCTGCTCCAGCATTTTGATTCATGTCTCATCATGCCAGCCCTGGCAACACATTTCGAGCTGCTCCGAATAGGTGGCAGTAAACGCCTATGCGCCACAACAAAGTGAAATAAATGGTTTTATGCCTATATGGTTTTAGGGTGAATCTGTGCAGTCTCCGCGTTTGTGTTCGCGGGGCTGTTTCCAGTGCTGTAAAGTCTTTGTCAGGGACGCATACCAGGGGGAGACAGCCATTCAGGAAGCTGAATGAAAGTGACTTTGGATTCCAGACGGTCTCTAGTTGTACTAGCGCTTAAAGGAGAAGGGGGTGTGAAGCCAGGAGGAAATGGAGCAATATAAACAACTGAATCTCCTAAAACAAACGGGCATTTAACCCAAAAATTAAGGGTTAATACGTAAATTGTTGAACAAAAACGCCGACCAATGAATCAATAATTACCATTCTTAATATTGCTTGGACTATTTTGGAAAGAAAACGTGGTATTTAGGATTGTGTCAGGCTCACTGCAGTGTTGAAATCGATAATGGACAACATTAATGATTGTAGTGATATACTTATAAGCCTATTGCATAGGTCTAAAATAATTGGGGGGTGTATGATGCTTAAAAATGCCTTCCATTCATCTATTTTCTGCACCAAAGTAAAATCTCAGTTGGGCTATTTATGCATAAGTTAACACACAACAGGTAATACAATGATGCCCTGTCCTGCCGATACATGTTCACAAACTTGCATTGCAACTTTTTAAAGTCAACAAACTTTAAAAGTTAGGCCAACAGAGAACAGTTAACTCCATGCAACAACATTGATTTAGTAAAAACATTTTGTGTTACACAAAACCTGAGAGAATAGTCTAATAAAATATAGGAAAACGGCTTTCTATGGAAATCTGCGCAACAACTGTTATGAACATGCCTTACCTTTGCCTTCCAGCTAATTATGGAAGAATGCTTTTCCATACGCTACAAACCAATGATTGATTATCCAATTTATTTTCCTAGAACTAATTTCATGCTTTATAAATGATATTTGATCTCTCTCTCTCTCTCTCTCCTCTCTCTCTCTCTCTCTCTCTCTCTCTCCTCTCTCTCTCTCTCTCTCTCTCTCTCTCTCTCTCTCTCTCTCTCTCTCTCTCTCTCTCTCTCTCTCTCTCTCTCCCTCTCTCTCTCTCTCTTCCTCTCTCTCTCCATCTCTCTCTTTCTTTCTCCCTATCTATCTGTCTGTCTGTCTGTCTGTCTGTCTGTCTGTCTGTCTGTCTGTCTGTCTGTCTGTCTGTCTGTCTGTCTGTCTGTCTGTCTGTCTGTCTGTCTGTCTGTCGTCCACATATCAATCAGCCTATATACCTCCTCTATGTATATTCCACCGTGTACAATTCTATGTTAGTCTATAATCCGAAACATATAAAATCCAGTTCATTGCAACGTAGCCAGACAAGGAAAATCAAACCTAAAGCCAATGATGAGAAGCAGTCTAGAGTTAGCCCCTGGTTGTTTACAACCTATTCTCATTCTGAGAGTGTGTTTTACAGCCCGCCACAAAATTCAGAGCTGAGAGGAAATCGTCTCTGTCCAAGCCCATACAGATCAGTTCATTTACAATGCCATTTGCGACCACTCCGGTGCCTAAGGTGTAATGCAAAGGAAATCGTGCCCTTGATGAAGACGAACTGACGTAATCGAGGCAGTTTCTTGTTGCCGAGCCAGGAAGCGAATCCCAACAACATGAAACTACCTGAACCACGTTTCAGTTTCCCGCAGAGGGTCCCTCCGTGGAAAGGAAAATGCACGCAAAAAAACCAGGGATTAGTACAATCCACCACAAATAAGGCAAGTACCACCATAAATATTTATTTATTTTCCTTAACCAGAGAAGATAACTATTAAGCACCTCCTCGGCAATCTTTGCATTCAATCAATATGGTTGTCTATGCCTCACGCAAATGTTGACCCATGAATTACAACATGACCGTTTAAAATGCATTCCTACTGCAAAATACATCGGAAACGGACACATATAACGTTGCCTCATATAGGTCTTTATCGCAGACATATAAATCTATTCTCTGCAAAAAAAATCACTGCAATTATTTGGCACCACGACATGAATCGATGACACCGACACGCACCGACAGGGCTCACGTGCCACCGTACCTGTCAAGCAGCTCCGCTGACAGATGGGCCATAGCCTAATTACAAAAGAAAGAAACACATTTGGAATCCAAATAGAATATGTTCCTACCTTTAAACTTCTCTTGCAGATGCCTTTTGGGGAAAATTGTTTAATCCACGCATTCGCTGCTATGTTTTCCCGACGCACTCCTCCTTTGTTTATCCTCCATCGCCAACTTCCCCCGCTGCTATTGAGCTCCATAATCCGGGGTGGAAACGGTCGCTGCTCCCAATCGCGCGCCTCCTTGGATCCCGCACATTGCAGACTGTACTGTGCGGATTTGCCCTCCTCCACACACCTTTAAACGCATCTTTACTACTGCAGCACATTATATTTGCAGATCATAAAATCCACCCCCTACCCTTTCCAGGGCGAACCTGACATTAGGGTTTTATGACCTTGACTTACTGTGGTCACCTGGATAATATTTAAATCAACGTTATGGTCTCCCACTTCTATTAAAAGTGCCATCATCTCCCTTTCTCATCCACAGTGTCTCCCCCACCCCCTCCCTCCCTCTCGCATTGGCAATAGGTCCGGGTAGCTATATGAGGGAAGGACAAATTTGGCAATATCGTTCTACTTCCATTGCGTTTATTGTTTTCTGATTCGAATTGCGTAGTTGTATGCATGCAAATTACACATTATGACAACCACACAGAAAATACGTTACATTATAACGAATGCAGCAGAACAAAAGCATCCATCAACACGAAATCCGGTAATGTGCCAAACTTATATATAACTACACTATACAACTCCCTCCACTATAGGGCAAGGGCATTTAAATGACTTGCATTTTAATGTTGACATTATGTGACATTATAATGACACCCTCAATGTTTAAACTGATGGAGCGAAGCAATGGTCCCAGGTCTTGAGTAGCAGTTTTAAATATCTGGTAGGCCTAATATCGAGGAAGGCACACTATCTGTATTTTTGAGTTAACACCTAGTTTGAATGATTGACTGAGTTAGTTTGGTGTAAACTATGTGTGTGTGTGTGTGTGTGTGTGTGTGTGTGTGTGTGTGTGTGTGTGTGTGTGTGTGTGTGTGTGTGTGTGTGTGTGTGTGTGTGTGTGTGTGTGTGTGTGCGTGTGTCTGGGTTGGTGTGTTTGTGAATGAGTGAGTGAGTGAGTGAGTGTGTGTATGCGTGTGTGTGTGTGTTTGTGTGTCTGTTAGTGTGTGTGTGTGTGTGTGTGTGTGTGTGTGTGTGTGTGTGTGTGTGTGTGTGTGTGTGTGTGTGTGTGTGTGTGTGTGATGTGTGTGTGTGTGTGTGTGTGTGTGTGTGTGTGTGTGTGTGTGTGTGTGTGTGTGTGTGTGTGTGTGTGTGTGTGTGCTTGTGTGTGTTTGTGTGTGTGTGTGTGTGTGTGTGTGTGTGTGTGTGTGTGTGTGTGTGTGTGTGTGTGTGTGTGTGTGTGTGTGTGTGTTTAAAGTGTTCAACTGTAGTTGTAAATGGCACTGTGTTCCCTTTCTCGACTCTCCCTATTGTGCTTCTTCAGCTTCATGCGTCTGTTTTGGAACCAGATCTTGACTTGTCTGTCGGTCAGGTTGATACTGCGACTGATCTCAAGGCGGCGCTCCCGAGACAAGTACATGTTGAACAAAAACTCCTTCTCGAGCTCCAGCGTCTGGTACTTTGTGTATGGACAACGTTTCTTCCTTCCATTCTTTGCGTTTAACCAGTTCCCTGCTGCTTTTTCTGTGAATGAATTATCTGATGGAAGAGGAAAGCATGACAAATGGAGAGATTTTAGAACAATGCTATAGCTTTGCGCAAGCTCCAACGTGTGTTTCCATCTCAAATGAAATATGTTACATTTGGCTCCTTATAAATGTAGTCTCTCGGTGGATAACTTGTAGCAAGCAAACTATTTGTTAGATCTATATAATCATCTTAAATTCACATCGACTACGATGTTATCCTCTTTGTGGGCAGGATCTTAATTAACCAATACACCTCTCAACGGGGGAAAAAAAATAACGACATCGAAGGAAACACAATCCTGTAGAAATGTTCTCACATTCGGTTGATATCTTGATTAAGATGCCAGCTCTTGGGGCTCATTTCAACCCCCACTCATAACAATAACAACGGAAGTGTTACTGTGCTACTGATTAACCTAATATGAGGACCCAGCGTGTTGTCTGTATTTAATAATTAGCAAAACATTTAATACAGCAATGTGGGATTCACTACACGCGCATAAAGTCAGTGAACAAATGCCCCCCCCCCCCCCCCCAACACACACACACACACACACACACACACACACACACACACACACACACACACACACACACACACACACACACACACACACACACACACACACACACACACACACACACACACACACATATATACCCAAAAAGAAACACACACATCCACCATTAAAACCAAAATATGTTATAATACAATTGTGCTAATATTAAACTTTCATAAGGCACAGTATTCTTTTAATAATAGGGTTAGGGATTATAATGAATAATATGAAATTATTAACACGGATTGCATTAAGGAATATAAATAATTTACAAAAATACAACGATGGCTCAACTGAAACACCTAATTAAATGAAACGAATCATTATACTGCATTATTCGTACATAAATAGCCTACTAGCATATAATATTAGCATCAGTAGTAGTTGCTGCTGTGGTAAAATAATACAATACGATATATTGGTGGCAATAAGCACTGCTCCAAAACAAAACGCAAAACACAATAATCATAATAATTAGCATTCTTATAATACATGGGCCTGGAATACATAGCCTGGGATATAAATATAAAACATTTATATATTGACCTATTATGGACACAAGTTACAGTTTAAAGTACTAACTGGGTAGGCCTATTTTATTTTGATCGACGGGCGGCCCCTGCACTGGGATATTGATGAGTCGAAATTAAATACGAGGGAGAAGATTAGAGATCCCGAAACATGCACTACATATGTGATCAGTGTGACACACAAATACGATTATTCCAAACATAGAACGAAGAATCCGTACTGCAATTTGACGATCTGTATATTTATCCATGAATAGGCCCTTCTCATGTAGGCCTATTTAGGCCTACACATTTTTTACGTGTGGGCCAGTGTTAAAAAAAAAGCTCAGAATCAAATACATACTCTATGTATTGGCCTAGTCTATGTGTGTGTGTGTGTGTGTGTGTGTGTGTGTGTGTGTGTGTGTGTGTGTGTGTGTGTGTGTGTGTGTGTGTGTGTGTGTGTGTGTGTGTGTGTGTGTGTGTGTGTGTGTGTGTGTGTGTGTGTGTGTGTGTTACGGACGAACTTCCCATTGATTATTTTACCCTAGCTTGTTAACTATCATGATAAAATATTTATAATGTACATTCAAGAAAATCAAACACCATGCAATTAAAACAACACAATGCCTGGATAATGTACAAACAGATTCATAAAACGTTTTATATTTATCATATGTATTTGTAGGACGATACAGGCAATATCATAGGCCCATATTATGAGCTGTTACATGCATGCGCGGGGGCTTTACCTTGCAATTCTTCGCCGGAATTATCAGAATAGCTGTCTGTCTTAGCTTTCTTTCTGCCGTCTTCATTCTCATTTTCTGACAAGTCCTTTGCTCTCTCCTTGTCTAATTTGTCACTGCTTATTGTTGATTCCACTTCTGAGTCCACAGATCCCGCCAAGTGGGTCAGAGCAAAGCCAGCTTGGAATTGGTCGTTGAGCTGAGGCCTGTCGGCATTGTACACCTGGGTCGCCTGGAAACGGTCGGCCGCCGAGGTTGCCTGCTGGGTCGGGCGACTGTTGTCTCCAAGCCGGATGTATGTGGCTGACTCTGTTGTCCCTTTGGCTATGCTGCTGTCTTTCTGATAAAGGTAACAAAAAGCCTCTTCTTTCACGTTGCTCGCTGGAAATGAGCAAGGCTGTAAACAATGGGCAACAGGTTGCTCGTCCCTGCTAGTTTTGCAGCTCACACCCCAAGTGGAGATATGCGTGGACATGTAAGGCGCATCCTGGACGCCACTAAGTGTCATGACGCTCGGAGGTACCTCGTCATTTTTGGAGAGGGGAGATCGTCTTTTCCCAATGTTTTTCATCATTGAATATCCGCATTCACGATCTGGATGGATGTACATTCCAGTATTGCTAGAATAAACATCACTCCTGAAGGAAGATGATCCACTCGTTATAGAATCCATCAGAAAATTACTGGGTACTATATTATTCGGACATGACATTTTGCTTTGGCAGGTTCAAGACAGTTTCTTTTGTGATCCGCTAGTGCGGGCTGCGGGTTTCCGCAGAAGAATAAGGACATTAGGATGCTGACATCTTTTGGGGGGTACAAATATCACTAACATAATTATGGATGCTAGGAAACGTGTCATGTGATTTTCAGACCAATAGCGGCTTGGAAGTGGCCTTGATGCTCCAGACTTCAGTGACGTCAACGCGGTCAAGTTGGTAAGAATTGAGCTTTTCCGTGGAGCAAGAGCGCCATCTAGCGGCGGGTCGGCCACAGGACGCCCACCGCAGAGAGGGAACAAAGGAGGACGAGAGGCGTTTTTCTCTGGTATTTTTTTTGTTATGTATTATTATCTGTAAATGTTTTTTTAAATGGTCCAGTGCGTTAAATCATTATTCCTGAGTATAACTTGTATCTCGCCTTAATATCAGAGTGTATAAATATGTGTATAACAGTATTTGGGCGTAAACATCCTCATAATGAGTTTTGGATGGATTTATTCCATTTAAATCGCCTATTTGGAGAGATTTAAAATAGCTTTGTGCATTAGCTTTGTATTATAAACAAGATATGAGTCTAGACGTCAAACTAGATTGACACGCTTGTAAATAATTATTCACTCATCCTTCCCTAATCAGATGATATTCATTTTTACCGAAAGTAGCCTATTTTATCTTTAAGAAATGTTAAATCTGTTCAACTAAGGTGCAATCGACCAATAGCCCTAGCGATTCTAGGCCCACATCATATTTAACTATTTAAGGTGACACGCTGAACAGGGGTAATTTTTCGGATTTGACTAGGCCTATTAGAAGAACTGTTACTTTCTCGGCTACATTTGAATTGCTAAAATATGCATGTAGGCATTAACGCATTATAGGATAATATTTCGTTTAGGCAAGTTAACTGGCCTCGCTTCTAGATTCAGCGAGAGAATGATAGCGTCGACTTTCTTTGCACGGTATCATCTGGATTTGGCCAACAGTAGCAATATGAGGAAAAAAAACATTAATATTCATAGTTAACGTTGTCGGCCATGCTCATGATGGATTAATCGATAACTTTTAAATTCAGTTTCAAGTGTTATAAAATCATCAAACGATTATTTTTAAAGTATGGGGTTTAATATGCTCTACACGGGCTTAAAGGCGGTTAGTCTTGTTGGCAAAA
This sequence comes from Gadus macrocephalus, assembly GCF_031168955.1. Classification (NCBI taxonomy): domain Eukaryota; kingdom Metazoa; phylum Chordata; class Actinopteri; order Gadiformes; family Gadidae; genus Gadus; species Gadus macrocephalus. The sequence goes on along the minus strand of NC_082382.1, from coordinate 8,313,728 downwards.
AAAAACAGGTCTGTTGTGCCCACCTTGATTCACCTCCGTGAAAGAGCTTGGGTTATAGGCAGATTACAATTCATCCCGTATTCCCAGAATACAATAATTGCGTATATTTTGAAAGCCAATCTTTAATACCAAGAGAATAATATCGAGCGTGTGTGCAGGAGGAAATCTCTATCGATTGTTGAAAAGGCAATGGTAGAATTACAAGCCAAGAACGTTGAAGAAGAGAGAACGGCTGAAAATAATTATAATAGGTCAATATGTTTTGTGGCAAAGTCATTATAATAATAGTTTAATGGTATCAACAACAATTATAATAATTTATGTTTGAAACGTGCATATTAAATATTAGTAGAAATAGATTTAGAAATTGCGAATATATGGCTATATATCTATATATATTCGCAATATACGAGGACCAGTAGGCCTATATATACGGGTCCTCGTATATTGTCTGTGTTATTTATGTTGTTTGGATTAACTGCATAACGGCGTATAAATACATATATAGCATATGGAAAGAAAATAACATTTGGTGTTATTATTGTTCATTGATGGAAATAGTTTTTGCTAATATCACGAGGTTAACAATCTTAGGGATTAGGACGTGTACGAGTGTGTAGGCCTACGTGTTTGATTTTGTGTGTGTGTGTGTGTGTGTGTGTGTGTGTGTGTGTGTGTGTGTGTGTGTGTGTGTGTGTGTGTGTGTGTGTGTGTGTGTGTGTGTGTGTGTGTGTGTGTGTGTGTGTGTGTGTGTGTGTGCGTGTACGTGTGTGCGTGTGTGCGTGTGTGTGTGTGTGTGTGTGTGTGTGTGTGTGTTCGTGTGTGCATGCGTGCGTGCGTGTGTGTGTGTCTGTTTGTTTATGTAGGCCTACGTGTTTGATTGAGTTTGCTGTCGCGCGTGCGTAATTAAGCCTATATTTAATTTACCTTGTTCTATTTGAATGCCTGCTCAATAAAACATGAGATATGCATGCATGGCCATTGATGTAGATTTCTTTCTGTAATTGCTATGCATTTTGGTCGAAGTTTAACTCTACGTTGAATAAAGCTAACATCCACTGTTTCTGTAGTCCCTCTTTAAATTTAAACCCATCACACTTGGGTTTCAATACAAACTCCACTCATGATGGAAGGCGATAGTGACGACGTGACGCCATGGCGCTCACCTGGTCTGCAGCCGTCCCATTTCAGACACATGCTGCTTTCTGAGTGGAAAACCTACAGTCTGTAGAATACAATAGTCTGCAAGACGTTTAAGAGCATATTGGTTTGGGATTCCTTTCATAGTTACAGGATTCGCAGGGTTAAAAAAAAAAATGCCATGATTTACGTCAGGAATTACGATGTCATCTGAAAGTTACATGAACCTTTTTCTGCACATTTTCAGAAAAGTTTGGAAGGTGTAATCATTTAATTGACATAAACCCTGCAAATCTCACTAATTATAACTATGTCAGATAAGGATCTTTAGGAGCCTACTCTTTAAACTTCGAATGTATTTTGGTTGTTGTCTAAAGGCCTTCTTATATTAATAAAGTTAAATCCGAATCCAGTTTCGAACCCTTGCCCCTTCCGCCCATTACCCTAAAGCTGTCTCTGTACTTTCCACCAATGGTTGAATAGCTTATATAAAACATTAAGACTACCTCCACCAACATGTATGAAGCAGTTTTCAAGCTTAAGAGCTCAGGTTGACACATGCTGAACAGATTCATATCAGCGACGTGGCGGAAGGATCCGTGTGCACATGTTTGTAAGAGCAGTTCAACTCAGAACACCACCTCACACACACGTAAATAAAAACCAACCATCAAATAAGTCCTACACACAACGTGAACACAATTGTAAACGAAATAAGAAGCGTGTTGTTTCACATTTGTATCTAAAATATATATTCAGGCCTATACTTTCAGGCCTAGCTTTTAGACACCGGGCAATATACTGTCATTCCATAGGATGTTATGCTTTCTGTGTTTTTCATTCGAAAATAATAAAATTATAGGCCTATTTTAACTGCACACCTCCGTAAAAAATGTGGACCTATTTCGGCTTTAGGCTAACAACGATGATAAAACGGTGGAACTTCATCGATTTTGATTTAGGCTACAACACGTTTCAACTGGCACGGTCAATCAAACAAAAATTATTAATAAAAACTAATAAGTAATTTAACCTAAACGCCTCATATGCATGCCGGGCCGTGGTCAGGCGATCGTCGTGTAGGCCTATGCAGGCTACATTAATGGTAGAACAAATACTAAAATAAGTTAGAACATTATATAAAAAAGCTCAAATAAAATTAATGTGTAGAGTTGCTGCTTTGCTATAGGCCTACTGCAGTCTCAATCCGTCCCGTTTGAGATTTTTTTTGTTCGTTGTATAAACAACCATTGAGCATTGACAGAGCTTGATTCTAAAGAAAGAAAATAAATAAACGCTCAATTCTCGACTGCCATTATATAATAAATAAATGTAGGCGTATAGCCTACATTTGTGTGTGTGTGTGTGTGTGTGTGTGTGTGTGTGTGTGTGTGTGTGTGTGTGTGTGTGTGTGTGTGTGTGTGTGTGTGTGTGTGTGTGTGTGTGTGTGTGTGTGTGTGTGTGTGTGTGTGTGTGTGTGTGTGTGTGTGTGTGTGTGTGTGTGTGTGTGTGTGTGTATAGGGCACAATTACACTCAGTGTGGGATTGGATTTCCATCCACAAATCTTAAACAAAAATATCTGTGTTAGTTTTAGATTGGTTGTTAAAACGAATAACTTATATTTCAAGTAGCCTAATGGAAATATGTATTACAGCAGTATAGCATAAATCACATTGCATTATTGTTGAAATACTAAGAATCCGAATGAGCCTTATCGAATATCTTCAGTCAGACCGGCGATTGCGGCTTGGCCTGACATTATACCTATCCTGTGATTTCCTGTTGGTATTTAAAAAATCAAGAAGATGAAATAAAATGTTGTAAAACTGAGTAAATCTTTGCTCTCCAATTGAGAAGAAAGCGTCACACGCCAGTGACGTTGGACGTTGGAGAAATTCATCAAATGATCCACGTCATCGGCCCAGGGCCAAGGTTGGTGGGCGTGACAAGAAAAGGCTCCTAGCCTTGATCTCGTCCAGCATGCATCCCGACCCTTTTGTCGAAACATCCCCCTTTCCAGACCACAAAGTTCAGTGTACCAATTTGCGCAAGCGTGCACGGTAAAAGAATACTGCACAAAAAAAACAACATCTGCGCCGCCTTCAAACTGAACCGGAATCGAACCAAAAAAAGATTTGAAATTACACACATCTTTAGATTAAGCGGGATGGCTATGTTATAAGATGTCTAAAGTGGAACTATATACATTTTACAGGGACTATAAAGGGTATTTACTGGGCGCACTAAAGCAGCAGAGTAACCTGCTGTAGTTTAATGTTTGGGGTCAAAGTTGGTCTCTCAACACATTCCGTATTCTTTCTAAGTCTTTCTCATTGGTCCATTACTGAGCTGCACTCATTTCCGGGCTAGAGGGATTCCTTGATTGCCCTTTATTGCGGCGGGTTAAAGGTGAAGGCCTTGACATTATGGAAGTTCAAAGACTACATTTAATTGTGAATTGCAGTTAATACACAAGTGTGATCATTACACAAATGTTCTTGAAGACATTTACACGCATAGTGAGACAAACCAAACGCCCGAAGGTTATGTTTTAAAGTGTGTGCGTGTGTGCGTGTGTGGTGTGTGTGTGTGTGTGTGTGTGTGTGTGTGTGTGTGTGTGTGTGTGTGTGTGTGTGTGTGTGTGTGTGTGTGTGTGTGTGTGTGTAATTACATGTGTGTATTTAACCATGCATATTTGTATGCAAGCGGTTGCTTGTTTGTATGTGTGTGTGTGTGTGTGTGTGTGTGTGTGTGTGTGTGTGTGTGTGTGTGTGTGTGTGTGTGTGTGTGTGTGTGTGTGTGTGTGTGTGTGTGTGTGTGTGTGTGTGTGTGTGTGTGTGTGTGTGTGTGTGTGTGTGTGTCAGAACATTTGCAATAAATAGACTACAAATTAGTATATCCGTTGAACTTGTTACTATCGCTTACCAAATAAACCAATTAGTCAGAGCTAACTTATGACCGGAAAAAGGCTTTAGGGTCATGTAAAACGAAATAAGTCGTTTCACAGGGTCCATTATTGGCTGACGGCGAACGGGGGAACACATCATTTGAAGCTCGTTTTTTTTTTTTTTTCATAGTCACGAGACTCTGCAAACAGGGATACACCAATGGTGGCCTTTGTGATATTCAAGGAGAAAGGAGCTTGAAGTTGTAGACTACACGGGACGTGATGCTGTTGGAAAACACTCGGACATCCAGTTGTAGGCCTACTTGTTTACTATTTACTGCGGAAGTGAATGCCATTCCTCGGAACAGACGGTGCAATTAAGAGAAAAAAATAGCCATTTAGTGCGGTCTTTATGGCAGTGTCTAGACTACAAGAGTGGCGATTCCATTTAGTGGGCACTAAAAGAGGTTATCATTGCACGTTTTCCTTCATTTATCTAAGCTTATGCCTGCTACTATTGCATGAATTTGAATACTATATCTTAATCTTAAATGAATTAATCGTGCAATGATGTCTAGGCCTAATATTTAAGGAGCCAACGCTAAACAATTGTAGGTATTTCCAATGCACCTCCAACCAAATCCACGGCAACAGCTGGACTGGTTGGAAAGTGGCAACTGAAACGCACCAGGTTAAATTGATTCCTAGCCTGGGCCTCTCTCTAAAAAGCCCCGCTGCACCTCATCAACATGCACAGATCAAATGCAGTATTTGTAGCTATACGATATTATAAAGAAAACACAAACACTATTCATTTGCCTATATATTTGTTTATTCCATATGTATTCTTATATTAATGATACACAGCCCGACAACATTTTCCTCTTCTCTGATCACAAAAGCACCAATGTTAAACGCTAATAATTTAATGGCTTGCATTAAAGCTGGTATCGTTGCAAGGGCAGTGTGATGGTGATATAGCAGCGGGGGGGAGGGGGGATTGCCATTTTTACATCGACCTATTTACAGAATGAGTGCATTTGTATAGGCTAATCTGTACATAGGATACTTTTTCACAGATTAATCTCACAGTAATGAATGGCAACATACTGCCTGTAATGTCTTATTGTCCATTATCTGGTAGAAAACATTCGTTTTTAATAATATGCTATATACATATAGGTACCAGAGGAGAGGAAAGGTTAGGCGTAACTCCGGCAGATAGGGGTCCAGGAGTATTTATTTTTTTATAATTGCCCTAAATGAACAATAGAATAAACACAAACAAAAAAATCATGGTAAATAGATGGTATAGATTATGGAAGACCAGTATTGGTAATAAAAAGTATAATCTTAAACCACCCATTGACCTCTCTGAGATAGAAATGTACCACCGCCCGTAGGTAAGAAAATGGCGACTTGTTCCATGCGGGCATAACAATTTAGACTGTCCTTTTTACATTGCACTGTTGGTATTATGGGCTTCATTTTAAATCTTGGTAATGCCCACAAACACAACTCAACGAGATAAGTATATTTCTATTTGTCACTGGTCAGGAGGACCATGACATTAAACGCAAATGCGGCTCACAATAAGGGATTCCCCGAGAAGTATTGCAGGCGGTCTCGGCTCAGCTTCTTTTCTTTCATTCTTCTATTCTGAAACCAGATTTTAACCTGTCGGTCGGTGAGGTTCAGCATTCGTGACAGCTGAAGCCGCTTTTCTTTGTTGATGTAAACGTTAAAGAAGAACTCCCGCTCCAGCTCTCGAATCTGAAATTTGGAGTAAGGGCATCTCTTCTTCCTTGTACGAGGGGTGCCTAAAGGAGATACATAGTATGAAGATCAGATTCTGTCATCTATTTGACGAACAATAACACAGTTGTAAACGAAAATCGGGTTGAGGTGGGAATTAGTATTTACATGCTGGCAAAACGGTGTGTGAAGGCCTGGGTAATTAAACTATTTCAGACAACATCAACGTGAAAAGTAACACAAGCCATCAGAAAAACAGCCATTAGAGAGATGAATAACCGCATCCCTACGAGGAACTGATATCCCCTTACGAGCTATAACGATGTGTTTGTTTGCTCAAGATACACAGAAATAAAAGTAAATAACCGCATGCATCAAGTGCCCTATATCTTCCGTGTAGGGGGCACAGTAACGTGAGTAGTCCAACCACAATGCATAAGTTGGTACAATGCTCTCTTTGGCCTAGAATTCTAATATCGTTCACAACCTTATTTGAATGCACAATAGCAGTTTACATAAGTCAGAGCCATTTGTCTAATATGTACATATACGACAAAATTAGCAATGTTGGGTTATGTTTGGTGAGAGAGTGAGGGTTGATAAAAGTATAATGAAGCTTGCTTTGTGGCATTCAATCGTAGCCTAGTTCAACATAAAGCCTACGTAATGGAATCCTACTTCATACTCATCATCCAATTCAAATAATAATATCAGCCGTTGAATCATGCATAGATTGAAATGCAATGCAAGTACTGTAGTCAAAAACCAATGAAATGTATAGCTTTTCAGTGGCAACAGAACAGCATAAACTGCTGTGCATTCTCCTGCATGATGTAGCATACATTCGATTGGCTACCTCATGCCTTGTTTTCCAACAGAATAAATGTCGAGAGAAGAAGGGTTAAGAAGTAAATAAATATATATTTTTATACATATATATAGCTAGATATATAGATCGATATGGAGATAGATAGATAGATAGATAGACAGACAGACAGACAGACAGACAGACAGACAGACAGACAGACAGACAGACAGACAGACAGACAGACAGACAGACAGACAGACAGACAGACAGACAGACAGACAGACAGACAGACAGACAGACAGACAGACAGACAGACAGACAGACAGACAGACAGACAGATAGATAGATAGATAGACAGATAGATAGATAGATGGATATCAAAATAGGTAGATAGATAGAAAGATATATAGATAGATACGTAGATAGATAGTTAGATAGATAGATAGATAGATAGATAGATAGATAGATAGATAGATAGATAGATAGATAGATAGATAGATAGATAGATAGAGAGAGAGAGAGAGAGAGAGAGAGAGAGAGAGAGAGAGAGAGAGAGAGAGAGAGAGAGAGAGATAGATAGATAGATAGATAGATAGATAGATAGATAGATAGATAGATAGATAGATAGATAGATAGATAGATAGATAGATAGATACGTAGATAGATAGATAGATAGATAGATAGATAGATAGATAGATAGATAGATAGATAGATAGATAGATAGATAGATAGATAGATAGATAGATAGATAGATAGATAGATAGATAGATAGATAGATAGATAGATAGATAGATAGATTGATTGATTGATTGATTGATTGATTGATTGATTGATTGGTAGATAGATAGATAGATAGATAGATAGATAGATAGATAGATAGATAGATAGATAGATAGATAGATAGATAGATAGATAGATAGATAGATAGATAGATAGATAGATAGATAGATAGATAGATAGATAGATAGATAGATAGATAGATAGATAATCGAGAGTTCCTTTTTCTGTCAGTGTGTTATAATCTATAATCTATGGCAATTAACTGATAAGCTTGTGCTAAGAGGAAATTCACAATACGCCAAAAGCAATGTTCTGCCCAATAGGTTTTAACTCTAGACAACCCAACAAGAAAATCCCTTAAAATCCCAACGCAAGTTCATGATCAAAGTTAGCATTTGTCACAATAGCGCGCTCTTTAAAATTTCACAGACTCTCACGATAGAGGAGTCTGTGTATAATATCCTTTTTTTCAAAGTGCTTTCCCATCGTAAAAATTCTTCTCGTTGGGAGAAAGAGCTTTGTAGGTTATAATAAAATCCTTTGAATGCTTATAAAACTCCACATAAAATCTGACCGACAAAACACCGGGCTAGTCCCTTAACCTTTCCCCATTTACAGCGTCGGTACCTACTGGAGTGGCTGTTCTTGGTGCTGCTGCCTTCCTTGGTGACTGAAGAAGTACACGAGCCCGAAATTGTATGTTCCTCCTCGTCTTCTCGCTCCTTTTCCTGGTCTCTGGCGCCGGGTAGAGAGGAGGGCTGCTGGGATTCCGTTTCCAGTTTACTCGCCTCGCCCTTTTGTAAACAATTGTCCGGCTGATTGTCCGCGCTGCAGTAAGCCGTTTCGAAGAAGCGATCGAAACCTTGAGGGAGGACATTGTTCTTCCCCACACCGGAGTAGAATCCAGCGGAGGGATGGTTGGAGCCTGGGTGGTGATGGTGGTGGCTGTACACGCTCTCGTTCTTCATAAGCATTTCGGTCATGGTGGATGGTGGGAGACAGTCCCTATGCACCAAATCCTCTCCAGAATAGCACGGTGCATAATTGCTTCTGGGGTGCCATTTACTCGCAGGATCCAAGCCATATGAAACTTCCCGCACCGGTTGTACTTGAGAAAGATTTGTGGAATAAGGGTAGCTAATCTGCCGCGACGGGGCCTGTGGAAGAAACGAAGATACGGCGGAAAATTCGGGGACGTAGTAGGTGCAGCTGGGGAGGTAGATGTTAGACGCGCAGCCTGTCCTGTCACCAAACTCGGAAGTCCGGTCTTTACGCGACTGGGAACAGAAGTTGCCCAGATTCACCGAGTTAAACATCTTTCGCTCGTACTCTGTACTATAGATAGATGTTTTGGATTCGAACTGCAGAAGGGGAAAATTTGGGAAGGCGAGATGACGCGCAATCCGTCTAAGTCGCCCCGCAGACACGTGATCGAAAGTAGATATTGTCATATATCAGTTTGGAACAGTTGGATGTGGAGGAGTGGTTCGCTTAGGTAAGGTATACGAGGATCAAACGATTAATTTTCCGACACCAATGAAGTACCCTTCTAAAAAAAAAAACGAGTTACAGATGCATGGTAGTTGGAAAGGAGCTCGACAATCATAGAAGTGGTCTGTGTTTCTGCTTACTGGCTAATAGGTTAGCAGAAGAGCTATAAGCCATTTATAGACTCTTCGTTGACTATATGCACAAAGATACACTAATAATACTAATCAGGATTTGCTGGTAAGATGAGTTGATATTAAAATAGTAATTTTCATGTTATTTTTCTATATTATGATGATTCTTATTGAACGATGCTAGTGAGTTGCATTTTATGGGACTAGTCGGACATGCATAATACCTATGTGATATTTTAACCATGCAACATTTAATAGTGAAGCCAAAGGCCTACTCAAACAAGTCTACTTTCCAAAATGTTTGGTTTTCATGGTCACTTATATTACTTGTCAATTAATGTTACATTATTCAAGTAGGCCTATAATTACCAACAGATTAAGTCGGCCTATATATATTTTATAGAAGGTTGGATTGCGTTATTAATACGTTATTTTGAGGATTGTTTTCCACCAGCAAAGTCAGTATACAAGACGATCCAAAACAATGAAATGATTATTGCATAATAGTGCCCATGGGTAAAAGTATTTATACACTTCTATAGGTCAACCTTTATATTAATTCTGCCATTACATGAAACGTCCAGTGGGCTTGAAGGCCATCATACAAAGAGCCGTGGCAACCCAACTATTGTTTGTCAATTGAAGATGTTGATCTGTCAACTCCCATTTCCTTGACTTTGGACCATGATCTAATCCCTTGAAGGACAACTGCACGTTTCAAGGCCGTCGTTCGACTGGGAGTGGGGGAGCCTGAGCAGCGAGGCCCACGTCTTCTCAAATGAGTAACGGACGACTTCACAAGGAATAATGTCTAATCCTGAATTCACTGTTACCCTCACATGTTTACCTGCAGTGTTGATGCATCTTTTGTCCTGGTGTGGTAGAATAGGCTAACATTTAAAATTGGGGAATTTGCAATGCTAATTTGCTAAGTGGGGGAAAGATGAGATGTTTTTTAGTAATACGCTGGCCGGCGTTTTAAAACGCTTATTTGTTTGCGTTATGATAATTCCACAGGACTATTTGGACCATCCGTAAAGTTTTTTTTGTTGCGTAGAGCCTCGTCTAGGCCTGATGACAAAAGGTAGAGCATTCAGCGTCGTACAGTTGTTGATGTTGTTGAGGTCGATGGCTTATACCTTTTTTCAGTTTAGTCTAATACAATTGCAACTTATTAATCATAGCCCACTAACCATGTACGCCTACCATATGAAATAAAAATCCTATTGGCAATACTTTCAGTTGATGTTTTTGAAATTTGCGCACAAGAATCGTAGATTTTTAATTTTTTTAGAAAACGTTACCAGTTCATTTACAACAGGACAGACAAAAGGCTGTCCAATATGCGTGATGCATCCAAGTACAAAGAAAGCAGACAACTGTCCAGGCACAGCACTTGAATTTGACCACTAAATTCTCTACAACCACCATAAACCTCAGCATCGCTATAGAAACGGTAAAGGCTTTTGTATTTGACGAAACTAGGTAAGAATGAGAGCATTTCGGTTGTAGAAACCCGAGTTACAATGTTACATGTTTTGGTTTTGTATACATTTTAGCCTATAACCAACTAAAGAGCTAGAGTAAGAATAAACCAATTCTAGCAAGATTCGAGAAAATAAATGTTTTGTTTCAAGGTAATTCTGGCTTTAATTGATATTAATTTAAACAGCTATCATATGATCATATGGGTCCAAGCAACAGTTAGTTGCAGTTGCATAAGCGACATTTGTGTGTGTGTGTGTGTGTGTGTGTGTGTGTGTGTGTGTGTGTGTGTGTGTGTGTGTGTGTGTGTGTGTGTGTGTGTGTGTGTGTGTGTGTGTGTGTGTGTGTGTGTGTGTGTGTGTGTGTGTGTGTGTGTGTGTGTGTGTGTGTGTGTGTGTGTGTTACTGTGTTACTGTGTTACTGTGGCTTTTGGCTAATCAAAATCGAGGTGGACAATTTCCGCCTCCTGACAATTTATCCATTGACAGCTCTCGCCAAGGAGCCGTCCAGTCAAAGTAAATGGTTTGCCACAATCGTTTGCTTCCTTAAGGGGATGCAGGGGGAACAGTAGCCAACAGGCCTCAAGCGGGGCTGTGTAACGTGCCGTCTTGTTTCTATTCTACTGACAAAAGGCGTCAAGTTTAAGAGCAGGAGTTCGAAGCAGAAGTCTGCATTATTGCAAATATCTTGGAGGTCTTAAACGCCCCTGTTATAGGAAGCAGGCTTCGCGACCACGTCTGGGGAATTCCAAGCGATATGCTCCTAAAAGCACTTTAGCCTACTCGAACGGTGAATGGGCCGGTTTCTGGATCAGTATATTATAAGTGACTTATTTCCGTGTTTTTTGGAATCGTTCGATCTGCTCAGATTTGAACTTGTAGTTCAATTATCAAACATCAATAGGCCTACATTAGCGGCATCAATAGCCTACATGATGTTACCAAACAATAATAAACACAAGCACAAGCACACAAATACACACACGCACGCGCGCGCGCGCGCACACACACCCACACACACACACACGCACACACACACACACACACACACACGCACACACACGCACACACACACACACACACACACACACACACACACACACACACACACACACACACACACACACACACACACACACAGACACACACACGCACACACACGCACACACAGACACACAGTGATACATGTGGTTTTACAAATATCTCAAAGCAAGCTGCTTCATATTAAAACAGCCTAAAGTCAGTGCTAAATGTGGGAAGCGCGTGTAATCATATTACTGTCCCCCCATGGCCTAGATACATTTAATTGGATGTAAGCCGGCCAGTAAACTTGGCTGCATGGGCTGCTAACATGTTCAAGGAACGCAGAATAACCTTGTTTTTACTGAGGTCCTGTGAGTGCAGCTAATAAGAAGCGATTGTAGTTCTACGATTGTTTACAAGACAATGATGTCCATTGCAGAAGGCTATATTGTATTTCCCAACACAAAGATATAAATACTTACAAATAAGGTGTTAAAGGATTCCAATATGAATTTTAATGATGCTTTTCGACAGATTCTTCATATTTGTTTATATGTGGGTTGATTTGTCCTTATTCACATGTATATGCGTGACAATGTCTATTTGACACATGCATTGACTAAAGTATCGTCTTCAGGTGCTGAAAAGTAGGCTTTAGTTAGAGACAGGAATAAACATGAATAAATGCATTCAGGCCTTGCTTGCATAAAGAAATGGCTAACTGCAATATTTTGATTTTGGAAATATTTGCTATTGGAACATTTTTGTTTGCTTATAAATAGTACAGGTGTATACACACATAATTTACCAAGTTTGGAGGCAATCTGCGAATATATTCATGTGTGTGGTTTCCAATATGTGTACCCTAACAAAAAACGAAATACGTGTAAATTAGTTAAAATGGTGAAAGTTTTCCTTTCCTTTTATGCATTCATTAGTTCTCAACACAAGTATATAGAATCGTTATGCCTTATCAGCAAGAAAAATTGCATATAAAATACGAAATAATTCGAATATTCGAATTATTGCTTTTCGTCTACCACACCGAAAACGTTTATTCTGACACATTTAACCATGAATTTATTTTCCTTTATCCATTATTATTTTCAATTTACACCACAATATAAAGCTACAATCCAACTAATTAGTTAGAACATGAAATAGGCCTATCCAATATAATAAAATGCAATCACAGTGCTATTACGGTTAGCTCAAATGTCAGCGTTCTATGAGGAAACTTAAATATTGTTTTATTTATTTTTAATAAACATAATATTTTAAATGAGACCTCTTAAATCATTTGAATGGTTTAATTTAATAACTTGACACGGAAGGATCGAAGAGATTGGACTTCGATTTTTAGAATGCATTTCCATTGGTTTCTGAAATCCTCTTGACATAGCCGACTATTATGCAGTATAAATAGGATTATATATATGATATTCTCCATAGCTGAGACTATATTACTTTAATGTAGCCTAGCTATTGACGATAGGAAGGAAAATATAGTTATTAGGAAGACGATGATTATTGGTAGCCTAACCCAATAAACATTTTCTTTGAGGTTAAACGGTCAATATGTGTCTTTACATAATGAAATGACTTGGAAATACTCTTTTCCTCATAACTATCCACATATTCTACGGTATAAAATGAGATACTACACCGTCCAATCAATATAGCCTATAACTAGGAAACAAGTATCTCATCTTTCAATGGCATGGATCTATTGCTTGTTAATTTTACACAATGCCGTCCGTTTCGCATATAACCATTGCGTCTCAGAATTAGATCAAAAGCATGGGCGCAGACACAAATAGTGCAGGAAGCCCAGACACGCACACGTAGGCACACGCACACTCACACACGCACAAACGCACACACACAGACACACACACATAAACACACAAACACAAACACACACACATACATACAGACGCACAAACACACCCAAGCACACACCCAAGCACACACGCGCGCACACACACGCACGCACGCACACACACACACACACACACACACACACACACACACACACACACACACACACACACACACACACACACAAACACACACACACAAATACACACAAACACACACACACACACACACACACACACACACACACACACACACACACACACACACACACACACACACACACACACACACACACACACACACACACACACACACACACACACACACATCCTCCCCCCCCCCCCCCCCCCACACACACACAGAAAGAGATGGAGAGACTCGTCGGAAAAAAACATTGTTTTCCTTTTCAGCTCCATGCCATAAACGGTAGAGGGTTGGCCGGAGACCTAGACCACATGACACACAAGTTCTCTGCGAAGGGCACAGAGAAGCTCTCTGACCTCTGGGACAAGGAGACAGGCCACCATAAACACATTTAGCCAGTCTCAAAGTCAAAAGTGTTCCAAGAGCAGTCAAAGGCGGTTTGAAAGACCTGCAAGGCCAAGTGAGATTGATCCAGTGTTACAACTCACATATTTTGATGGGTGTGTGCGATATCATCCAGGAACATTTGGGTTATATGTGTTGTAAACACAAATTATGAATACGATGATGCAAATCATTTAAATTATATGCAAGAGAAGGATAATTATATTTTGTAATTGCTCAAATGGGTCCGATATGAGACAATAACCTCGTAGTGGATGAGTAAAACATTTGCATGCGTTAGCAACAAAAGGGGATTTGAAGTTCAAGTTAAAACGTGCGTGATCAAAGACGCTCTTCGTTGTTCTAAAGAAAGTCAGTCGTATAGGTTTAATTCTATTGTTATGCAGTTATTGTTTATCTTTGTTTATTAGATAGCAATGTAAAGGCATACGTTTATATAGTATACCTGTATTAAAAATGACTTTATTGTTTTATTTTCCCTATTCTCCAATATGTGTAGTAGAGGCTATTGCCTCCCTTTATAGGCACATTAATATAGGCTATTTCAATAGATTTCAATTGATTGAATGTATATTGGGGATATATATATGAATGTGTGTGCATATATATATATATATATATATATATATATATATATATATATATATATATATATATATATATATATATACATATATATATATACATACATATTCATAAATAGGCCTATTTGTCTGTAACTTGTTCAGGCCTACTTATCTATATCATTGTTTAACCATATTATTTAAAAAACTGGTCAAGTGGTTGGCCCATCTCCAAATACGCGTGCCTGTAGTAGTTGCAAACTGCAGTTTTGTTTCAAAGGTTTGACACTAACTCTATTATACTATAGGCCTATATACTACTATACTATTATACAAATGCATGTATACATCAGGAGATATAAATCCGCATAGGCCTATTCCCCTTTTTTACTTCGTGGTTGGGCAAATTATGATTTGATCGTAGAAATGCTGATGAATGCGTCCTTTAGCCGCTCGAAGCAGATACGAGAATAGGCTATTTCAGCCATCCTGTCGACTTTTCTTTACATTTTTCTTTCACGTTAAACAAACTCGAAAAGATAGATGAAGGGTGTATTCTACCAAAAGGGTTTACCCGAAATCCATGGATTTTAGGTCCAATAGGCCTATGGCCAATGCAGCATGGCCTATACAGTTCTTATTCACTCATACCATGCAAGTGTATACGCAAACTGGCTCACTGCATGTCGCCTATGTGTGCATGATTGGCCTATGTATTCTGACACCTAAGCTTATAGGATAAATATAACACACATTTAAACAATCACTGTAATATGCATTTATGACGTATATTACAGATCAAACGCGGTCGTTACAATATCATTGAATCCCACTTGTGCTATTTGCTCAGGCCTGGGTGACGCATTTAATAGCCCACTAAACACAAGCCTTTTAATTGTGTAGTAGACCTACAAGCATAGTAGGCATAGTATTTATAGAAGGCTCGTACGATTAGTGATATTTTTGTGAATGTACAACAAATATGGTCGCATCTTAAATGACATGCCAAAAACAACCTTTTGGATATTCAGTTATAATTATAAATGCATTCTGTCATTAACTTGACCAGTTACTATTCACAATATCAATCCGTTTTGTTACTAAGAATAACATGTCCACGAATAAGCTGTTGATCTATGATGAAACTATGAAGAAAGCGCACAGTCATCATTTTTTGATCCACCGAAGTAATCTTGCAAAAACGAAAGATAACATTCTGGTGCCTATACCAGTCATACAGTCATCTTAGGCCTTGCAATAACACGTGATCATAACATGAAACAAGCATCCTCTTGGTTCTCAATATATCTCATGGCATTCGTTATGTATGCAAAGGATGGCCTCTTTTAGATAGTTATCAGCAAACATTGACAACGTCTGCATGCCTTTACACAACTTCGCCAGTAGGGAGTGCTTTGTGGCATTGTAACATTGAGTCTATGCGACAAAAAGCCTATCATTTGCAAAATACTTGCCCAAAATAATATTTATTTGAAAGCGAAACAACATGTGGTGAAGATCCATCGATGGACACAGAAAATGAACTGTACAAACAAAGAATAAGCGGACTCGTCGCTGTAAAACTCGACAGGACTGCATGCAGCAGGGTGTAACCCTATTGCAAACAGAGCCATGGCGTGATTGCTGCACCATAACAGTCTGGTACAGAGAGACTTTTGATTGGGGCCAAGTTGTGGGGTAGCGAATGTGTTATCTTAAGATCACGTAAATCAAGTTTCGAATTTGCTTTACCGATAAAGAACATATAAAGAAAAAGGCTGTTTAATAATACGAAATCTAAATGTGCAGGCCTTGCGCAAGTATAGACATACCAGGGTTTGTTTTTCTAAAATATGCATGTATTTACACTGCAGACTTAGAGCTAATACCATATATATATATCGATATCTTTAGATACATGCATGCACACACACATATATATAAATATATATATATATGTGTATATATATATATATATATACATATATATATATGCTCATATAGTCGGACAGCTCAATGAGACAACAACACGTTTAATATACGTATCTGTTTATTCAATAGCTTACGCGTATACATTCATAACATTAATGCTACAAGACAACGTTGCAATCCGTACAAGCGTAAAGGAGAGGAATGCAATGTGGGAAGTATAAAAGGTTTAACAACAGCCACTACATGTTCAAATGTGCCATGAACCCACCGCCATTTTCTTTTTCATATTCCTCCTGAATTGATGGCCTATAGGCTGGTATGAAAGTATAGCCCCCCTATTAACATATAGTGTAGCCCCTTTACAACAACACATAAGATGTAGTGGAATGCGATATTGTATAATACAGTATTAACATAAATGACAATTACAAAGGGAAAGGATCCTTGAATAGGATGCAAATAGGAGGCCTATATAATTTCGTTCAAAGATAGGTTCTGTACACGAATCCAAGAAAAGGAAACAAACAACATCCAACACATTGCAGGACAACCACAACGAATATACCTGATAAGCTTTAGAAAACATTCGCAATTTAATCAATCAATAGTCATAATAACAGCAATAATTCGAATAGGTATAATCATAATAAAACCGAGATCAATATTGGTGGCTGGATTTTAACTTACTCAGCTTTTGTTAACTTTTATTTTTATAGATATCAAAATAATAAAGAGAAAATATATATAAAAGAAGTTGGACTGCCTCGTCCGCTGAACGTTGCCTATAGCTAATTCACGTCAATACCATGCTTTAAATACATTACAATGCTATGGCCTACTTATATATTATAGATAATGTCATAGTTAGACTCGATACGAATACAAATGGAACTCCGGAAAGTTCAACATAAGCTATAAGATACTCATTTGCATTACGCAGTGGTGTCTCTTTCATCAGAGCCTAAATATCTTTCCTAACTGTGGCAAGCGGACTCTGCTGATTGTTGAAATAGAAAATGGATAATGTTGATTTCATTACAAAACCAAAATTAGATCCCTGCGACGTTGAGGTGGACAACGGTATATGGAGCCTATGCTATAAAATATGTAGATTTTTTCATAGCAGCTCAGAAACTGTGATCTCAGTCCACTAAAAGTATGCAACTGTAGCACGTTATCGGGTGCTTTTAACGATTTTCAGAAGAAATTAACTCCAGAAAGTTTTGGCACGTTATGCAACAAATGAACATGAACGCACGGATCATAGGCCTGCAGAAACTGGAGAGGGGGCGATGTGCTTCCCTGTCCTCCTACTCTGAAGTCATTCTTCCTGTCCATGACCGTGAACGTGTCCACAACACGTGGGGAAAGCTGTGGTAAATAGATCCTATACACAACGCCCCGATTCCCAAACAAGTATTTCGTTATGCATATGTTTAGAAACCGCAAAAGACTTTAAGCTAGTATAATTAATACATTTATGGTGAAAGGATGCCGTGTATCTCTCCCAGCTCGTCAAAACGTGGCTACTTGTAGGACTATTTTGATTTCACGTGGACCTGCCTACCTCCCCATCCCATCGAGAAAGTATTGGTGGTCCATTAAATATAGCATCGCAACCTCAACCACATTTCGGGGGTATTTAGGTCGTTACCTCTTATAATACAAGAAAGGAAAAAACACTTTATGCAACTTATATATGTAATATCACAGCTTTGCCTTTCCCACCATGAGATAGTCCTACTGACAAACAATATTGAGACAGCGCATCTTTGGAAGCTGTCCGGTTTGGATAGCATGTCCACGACTAATATAAGCTACTCCCATCGAAATATTGGGATTCCAGATTGTAAATCCCTGCTACGTAAGGGTAGATGTAGCCTTCATACATGTATTAAAAGAAAATCTATAGGCATACGAGGATTTAACTGTACTGCCTATTGATTCTCCTTCTAGCCTACTGGGGTTTTAAAAGTAGGCCAGGGCTTGCTCTCTCAGCATAAGTCTCTTCTTCTTCATTCTGCGGTTCTGGAACCAAATCTTAACTTGTTGGTCGCTGAGGTTCAGGCGGTCCGAGAGCTCCCTCCGTCGCTGCCTGGTGATGAACTCATTTAGCATAAATTCACCTTCGAGCTCAGCCAGCTGAAGTTTGGAATAGGGTTTGCGTTTCTTTCTGGTCCGGGTGTGCATCGGGTACCACGGAGCACCTGGAGGGGTCACACAGCGGATTAGTCACAATCTTTAAAATAAGATATAGCTTGCAAGACTTAATTGAGTAGCTGCACAAGATGTCGAATTGATGTATTTATATTCCTGCATATCTAGAAAATCACAAGTAATACATGTGGACATGCAAAACAAATAGAATACAGTTTTTTACCATCTTCATATTTAAAGACCACTGGTGTGTAGTGCTCTTGTCACGACCCCTTTATTGTACAGTTAAAGTTACCCTGACGTGGTAATTGCTTGAATATACCCTTGCTTATTTGCGAGCTTCAAAGCACATTAAATAACTCTTGAGCACACCACCACATATTAATTCTGTTTACGAGTCATTAAAAGAAAACTCTCCTTTCAATGCAGTCAACCAGGACGAGTTCCCCCTTAAATCATCGCTCCATTTTGAACGTGTTTTAGGGTTACAGTATGCAAAGATGCAGGTTTGCATTTGCCAAATAGACTGCAGTCGTGATTAGCCTATTGGCGACATGCTTACAACATGAAGATCTTCTGTGAAATGCGTCGTAGTAAATACAGCTCTATACACAAACACATGGCATATGGGGGTATTATAGGGCAGCCCCTAGCGGCGCTTGTAGACCACCTCAAGTGTCCAGCAGGCTCATAAAACAATAAATTGTGCAGCTTAGTAACAAAGACTAGGTTTAATTTGCAACTAAGCCAAGACTATATGCAAAATACATAGAAACGATACAAGGTGATAGTGTGCTTCGCTGTGGATGGATGGGGGTGGGGGGCACAACACCCACCTCCGCCCGCAGCTAGGTTGCTTGCATGATTTCCCGGTGACACCAAGGTCTGTGTATCGCTGGATGAAGCTTTGCTCCCCTCGTTAAGAAGAGACGAGCTGGAGTCGGATTCCAGAGACTGACAGGACGGCGGGTCTTGCGCTAGCTGCTCAGCACCGTACTCGTATTTGGAGAAGGCAGCGGTGCTGCCCATTCCACTGTGCATCCCGTGGTCGGGCGGTAGGGATGATGTGTCTCTCGTCCTATCCTCCCGTTTGAGGTTGTTGCCACCACCTAAGCAGCTCTCCCTATTCCCGTTGCTATAATAACATTTGCTCTCTTCGGGTCGGGTGATTTCACAAGACCGGTTGAACGAAGGGTTGATGGAGACGGGGCTGCTAAAGTAGGATTGAGAATATCCATTGCACGGCTCCGTTGGATTCCACGGGAGGGAGCAAACATTGTCCCTTCTCGGGTAGGATAGAGACGGTAAGCCCGCCAGTTGTCCCCCTGAGGCTCTAAAATTCGGAAAGTAAAATGTGTCTCCAGTGTGGATGTTTACTAAAGGTCCCACAAACCCTGGATTAAGGAGATTATGCTCGCCCATTTCCGCGGGCCCGACCAACAGCTTCTAGTTTATTGCAATCTGACATTTAACATAGTTAAACCTGGGAGGGCCGCTGATTGGCCGTCCTCCGGTCACGTGGCCAGGGTAACTTATGCTGTAGCCTACTCATAGTACCACCCACTTGCTCCATCTCAGACAAAACAAAACATTAACTCCTGTATTACTGGGGTTTATATGCTTTTTAAAAATACTATAAATATTTTATTAAAAGTGTAGAATCGTGTTATTTTCTTCAGCAGAACTCCATGGAGTTAAATCTGAGAATGTCTCTTGTGACCAAAGTGGCAGTGTCTTTGGCCTCGTATCGTGTCTTTATAAGATGGCGAAAACCTTTAACATAGAGTATTTGATATGAAAACGACTTATGTCCTAGGAATGAGTGGACGCATATGGCATCTTGTTTTCAAGAGTATTATTGTTATATTCGATGTCATATAAAGCTGTGATTTCCTATTTTACAAGCTTGTTTTAAGAAAAGACTGATGCTCATTGCCTCCCTCCACTCATATTTACAGTAACGGGGTCAGCAGGTTGAAGCCCTTGGCTCTGTAAAAAAAAATCACGATATAATATAAGATTACTTTAACAAGATATATTTCAAATAATATCCTGTACTACACCTCACATGAGCAACTTTAACAGATACCTCCTATAAACGTTCCCGGCCAAACTCTGGTGGGATTGTTATACCTCTCACAATTCTTTTATATGAATTTTACAAGATAGTAGAGGGCACTTAACAGATTCAATAATCGGAAACACTTGCTACTATATCTTGCTAATTAGGCCTTCGATGATGTGTAAACACCCCCTTTAAAATTAGTTCAAATAGATGTGTGGATGTGTATACGCTATGAAATACACGATATAAACCCGTTACAGAAAAAAACACCTAACAAGTAATCAAAAGAGGAGGGAAAATAACTCTCTATAGTGAAACACTCGAGACACTGAAGTGTCTGGCGCTACAGTCCCCATCAGGTTCCACAACACAATGATGAACATCTCCACATATTGAAAAATACACCAGCAATTACCCATGCCATGCAATCAATCAAACAAATAATCAATCAACCGATCAATCACTTAATCAACCATTAAACCTATATTAATATATCATAATACATAAATTGTTTTGATGTAGCCTAGAGCAATCGCAGATATCCCAAAGGTAAATATGGGGAACGTATGACATAAATAAATAAATATATCTATCTATCTATCTATCTATCTATCTATCTATCTATCTATCTATCTATCTATCTATCTATCTATCTATCTATCTATCTATCTATCTATCTATCTATCTATCTATCTATCTATCTATATATAATATATAGGCCTATATATATATATATATATATATATATATATATATATATATATATATATATATATATATATATATATATATATATACACATATGCTATGAGTATATGACCTTGGTTTGTATATATATATATATATATTATTATTATTATTATTTTATTTTTTCTGAATGAAGTAGGCTATAGCATATAGCTATTTTTACATGATGTGCAAACGCCAAATTGAAGTTTTATTCGAATGACAAAGGAAAGTGTCCATGTGTGTGTGACGTGGGACTCCTCATGTGGGAGCACCTCGGGGTTTGGGTTCTCCATCTGGCGACTGTGAACTTGATTTTGAAGTCAATTTATGAAAACATTAAAAGGGATTTAGTATTTAGGAATATACAAAAGGATACATTGAGAAAACAAAAGTCAACGCGCATGGCACTATTAGCGTTGTGATTGAAAGCCAATATGCTTAAAATGTGTAATCTGCGCTGATTAAAGTAGAACTACATTTGGTACATGGTTGTAGGCCTAATCGTTCATTCAATAATAGACAATTCGTAATGGCAATTTTAACGAGGTGTTAGTATTAAGTTATCACAGTATTAGTAACACCGTGAGACCACTGGTCAACTTTATTGTGTAGTGGCATAGGCCTAGGTCCTGTATTAATACTTTTCACATGCGTGCTGAATGCTGCTGATCGAGTGCGACAATTTTGCCAATGGAGTGTTATGTGAGAACATTAGCATTCATTTAAACGCTGGTTTCGAAGCAATGTGCAACTCAGTCGTTATTAGATATCCGTATCCGCCACTTGTGTGGATGCAGCCTAACGTACTGGCACCCGAGGTCCCTCTACCCCTAAATAGAACGAAAAAGATAAATGTTAACAGGTGACGCTCCCAGGGATTCTTTACAGTTTTGTACGCTATTGCACATTGCGTGCATGTGCCTTTCCCGTGAGCTAATTGAATATATTTAAGTCTCGCGATGCAAAAATCAGCAATCCATTAGATATATTTTATGACTCGTCTCAAGAGCATCTGGTGTCTTGGCATCAATGCAGCTTCCTGTGTTGTTACAATAAAGGTAGGCATTGCAAAATGGCCCGCTGTACACCTCTGAAAGAGTTTCTCCTTCCAAAAAAGGTTACCAATTTACCTCGTAGGCCATGTGTTGTGCCTCGTTGCACCTCTCCCACGCATCCCAAGCATTGCTTCCAGATATCCCCAATTCCAATACAAAAATAAAACCTCTTCTATAGGCTCTATAAACGGTTCATATTTTTCCGATTACAATTCTAAATTCTAATTCTGATTCTAAATAGGCCTGAGATAGACCTTTGAATAGTGGTCAGCTAGTAGAAACAAAATATTTTTTTTAAGTTACTTGAGCACAGCAGTGGTCAAGGTCACTGTCTAGTACACCGCCTGCACGCATAGAATGTACTCTCGGAGTCCCCTGCTGCAGCCCAGACAGAGAATCACCGAAACAATGGAAGTTTTCCTCCCTTTTGTCTCTCTGAATTTGTGCAGACAACTGCTTGCCATTACGGCCCAGTGAATGGTAGATTAGCCTCTGGAGATAAAGAAAACTGCTAGGCTGCAAACACACACAGAAACACACGCACACACACACACACACACACACACACACACACACACACACACACACACACACACACCATGCACACACACGCACTCACACGAAGGAACGCACGCGCACACACACTCACACACACACACACGCACACACACATACACACGCACACACACATACACACACACACACACACACACACACACACACACACACACACACACACACACACACACAAGCACTTTACACACACGTATATTTGTCTAATATATATATCTGTATATACAGATATATATATATATATATATATATATATATATATATATATATATATATATATATATATATATATATATAGCCTATCTATGTGTATATATATTTATTTTTTAATGATTTCGAACATTTGCGTGTATTTCCTCAATAGAGCAAAATGTAACTTCCTGCGATAAGGTAGGCTACAGACATTGTTTTGGTAATGAGCCTTATCTGTAAAAAAATTAAAAGACAAGACATTGTAATTGACCAATATTAAAACAGAATAACATTTTGCTCCGAGTTATAGATAACATCACTTAACGTTTCTGAAATGCCGAAGTATTTGGATAGCTTACTTATTTTCCCAATACAAAAACAACAAAAATGACGCGTAAGAACTTGATCCATGACTTGCAGTTTTCGTGATTAAAAATATGCCCGGAAAAAAGGACAATAACTTGTTCCGAATATATAGAACTACCTTTTTGCCAACATTTGTGGCAAAGGACACCATGCTGACACATTTAAACTTTAGATAGCCTACACGTTATGTGATGTCACGTCAAGAATTCTTATTTCCAAAGCGGTAACTGTAGGCCTTCAATTACATATTATTATCATATCATAAGTGTGTGTGTATTATCATATGTGTGTGTGTGTGTGTGTGTGTGTGTGTGTGTGTGTGTGTGTGTGTGTGTGTGTGTGTGTGTGTGCATGTGTTTGTGACGTGTGTGTGTGTGTGTGTGTGTGTGTGTGTGTGTGTGTGTGTGTGTGTGTGTGTGTGTGTGCGCGTGTGTGTGCGTGTGCGTGTTGGTTTGGTGTGTGTGTGTGTGTGTGTGTGTGTGTGTGTGTGTGTGTGTGTCTTTGTGTGTGTGTGTGTGTGTGTGTGTGTGTGTGTGTGTGTGTGTGTGTGTGTGTGTGTGTGTGTGTGTGTGTGTGTGTGTGTGTGTGTGTGTGTGTGTGTGTGTGTGTAATTACATGTGT
This sequence comes from Gadus macrocephalus, assembly GCF_031168955.1. Taxonomy (NCBI): domain Eukaryota; kingdom Metazoa; phylum Chordata; class Actinopteri; order Gadiformes; family Gadidae; genus Gadus; species Gadus macrocephalus. Next base: position 8,289,545 of record NC_082382.1, on the reverse strand, counting down.
GTATTTAACCATGCATATTTGTATGCAAGCGGTTGCTTGTTTATGCGTGTGCAAGCCTAAGACTGTCATTAAGTGTAGTCATGCTGACCAGAACACTACATATCAACGATTGATATTTCCTAACTGAGATCTAAGCTACTCTTAACATGACTAGTCCTATCTAAAAACGAAATAAATAATTTACAACACCAATATACAACTTTAAGCTAAAATACTGACTTGAGTTTTTCAGATAACGCGCCAATGGAAGCTTTACTAAGCGTCAATTATGGTATGCACCTGTATTTATTTATCAACAGCTTGAAGAATCCTTGTTTAAAAAATATACGGAAAGCATTATTATGTTTCTAAATTAAATTCCCAAATCCATAGTCCTCCACACAACAAAGAAGGCCTGCTTGGCCTATTTGTACAGCCGTCTGGGTGTTTTCTTTAATGTCGTAACCCGTAGACCTACTCTAATGAAACCACTAAATTATGCATTATTAGTGTACAGGGTAATCATGTGTAGGCCAATGTAGTGATGATAAAGGTCGCCAAGGATTTAAACGAAAAATGGGCCAAACACGAAGCATAACACCTGGACACACAAAAGTCGACCTGACAGCAGGTCTGAAAGACTTCCTGATATTTCCACATCATCACCAGCAGAGGTTATCAGCCGCCCTCCGTATTCTACTCCTGCCCTCAAGGCCTGCAGCACTCTCAGCCCTGACGACTGCAAAAGCCATCAACTCAAGTCAACTTCTTCAAGAATTTAAAACACGGCGTTGACATAGGCTTTATATAACCTATATATGACGAAACGTCACGCAGGGCTGTAGCCGGTATCTTAATTTACTTATTTGGCTGCTTATTGAATTCATAATTAATAATTCCAATGGTTCCATTGAATGCCGTGAGGGCCGAAGCAGGCATGGCACTGCAGCGAGCAGTACAGTCGTTATTAGATAAATCAGGGACTTATTCATTATCCTTGTTATCATCATGTTCGCCTATTTGGCGAAGTATTTTTTCCTTTAACGCATAGGCCAATGTGTATTTTCATTCATTCTTAGTGTAGGCTATCGTTGCTATACGTTTTTGCAGCTAAATTTATTTGATATTTGCTTTCCCGAACTATGGCCATTTGCTATTGCGAACAAATCATGTTACAAAAAAGCTACTGTTATTGCTCTTTACTTAGGCCTTCTAATACTTTTATTGATATTAAATAACGAGGTGCGACCAAAAACGAGAAAGATACAAATAAAGGTTATTTCATGGGAGAACTTTGAAACTCCGTCAGGTTGAGAAATACAAATGTAATATAAATTCAAGACAGTTTTGAAAAGCTTCCTTCCTTTGCATAAATGTCGGAATTTGTCCAAAAAATATCAAATAGGCTACATATAAAAAGTACATTTCAACGTAGTAGTAAGAAAATGTCCATACCTTTAATCGTTAGTGTGCGAGCGGAGTTATACTCGTTTATTCTAGCAGCGCAGCTAAGTAGACACTAGCCTGTGTGATTGCTGGTGTCAGTGGGGGATGTCAAAGGGGTCTGTCTACCTGTCCTTCTAGGTCAATACCAGACGCCTCATAATGAATTCAAGAAGTCACTGGCGGCGTCACACGCATATGCAGTAGGGTACAATCACCTTACACAAGTTCTAAAAACAGGGAGGAAATCCTGCATTGTAATGGATTGTTCTTAGAGATGGTCAAAAATTCAGGTCAGAGGATATCACTACACTTCCCCTTTTTTATGTATTTATGGCATGTCATTAAGTCTGGCAGTCTAGACAGGGAAATAACACCTTGTTTGCTCGCAAACAAACCGTCGCCATTGGTGTCCAGCCCCCTATATATTATTCACAATCTACCGTGATGTCAAGGTCAAAGTGACCGCATAGTCATGGTCAAGGGTAATCCAGGAGACCACAATTTTACAGAAGGGTCTAAACTTCAATTGATGCAAAGTAAATAGCCCATATATGACAATGCATCAATTCAAAGTTCAACCCAAACTCATCAAATAAATCCTGTTCAATACTACAAGGCGCTGGAGAAATAAATACAATTAATCGGTTGATTTGCTATATTAGTAAAAACATGGGCTTAACCAACGTGTATTTTTCGAATCCATTTGGTTCATGATTAACACAACATAAAGTAGGCCTATGCCTATTTTATTGAATTGAAAAACTTGGTAGCCTATGTCTGATCTCCGATTATATCCCGCATTGCAATTCTGTTCCTATAGCCTATTTACACAAAGCCTACTAACATGAGTAAATACTAAATTAAGTCTCGAGGAGACGGACCTTTTTCTAACACATTGATATGCAGCTTTATGGTTTCATTGGACTTGGTGTGGATCTAATTTTACTATGTGTGCAACAACCGTTATGATATCTGATTGTATATGCCCAATAAGAAATACATAGATTATTACGGTCTTCTTTTTAATAATAATAATAATATGGAGACCTAGGGGTAATAAGTTTGTTTTTGTATCCGACAAGTGCTCAATTTGCAACTAAGACTATAGCCTAGCAAGTGCGAAAGTAAATGTAGTGAGAAAGTATTCAAATAAGCAACAATATAGACCAACAATTGTAGAAAGGTACAAGATTTCTATCCGTGTGTGTGTGTGTGTGTGTGTGTGTGTGTGTGTGTGTGTGTGTGTGTGTGTGTGTGTGTGTGTGTGTGTGTGTGTGTGTGTGTGTGTGTGTGTGTGTGTGTGTGTGTGTGTGTGTGTTCAGGTGCGTGCGTGCGTTCGTGCATGGTTGTGCACGTGCGTTTGTGCGTGTGTGTGTGTGTGTGTGTGTGTGTGTGTGTGTGTGTGTGTGTGTGTGTGTGTGTGTGTGTGTGTGTGTGTGTGTGTGTGTGTGTGTGTGTGCGTGTGATATCAAAAGCGAATAAACCAAATATTCTGTGCGCTCGAAATCCAGAAACGTCTATATGTGTGTGTAATTGAATCGCTGGATAACCTATTTTAGATCACAGGACAGTCGACCGCACGCTACAAATAGAGGAGAATCATCGTCTTTGTCATAGAGTCGGAAAGGAGTGAAGACGCTACTTGAAATAGTTCATCAACATGGCCGCCCTCATTGACACGGATACGTTATGGGCAAACTTTAAATATCATTAGATGATACACTACATACACCTTGCCATTTACCTTCATCCTATAAAATATTTCCGTCCAGTAGCCAACCAGACGGGCTTACGCATATCTATTTGTCCCTGGTTGCCCATAAGAAGTTTTCATAAGTAATCACAAATCAATAAGTTAGGCCTATTGCGAAACCTACGGTTATGGAACTCAGTGTCTTTTACTACAAAACGAGGACATGCTCAAAGTGTTTCAGTTGATTATTTCATTGAATATTGAATCATTTTTTTAGAATCATCATTTATTTATGAAACACGTTACCGATACGCAATTCAACATCACAATACATTTCACAAACTGCACAAATGAAAGGGTTACAGACTTTTTACAGAGCGTCCTCACCGTAGATGCTACACGTACAAATAAAAAGTTAAAGGATTGTGCATTGGTGTGTCATACTCATTGACTAACTGTTAACAATCATTCCAGTTGCATGACATAATGATCCTTGACTGATAAAGGAAAACATACAGAGCGTGAGATATTCCAAGTTATAGTCCCACCATACGAGAATATGAATTAAATAATAAAGTCATTGCACTATACAGATTAACAATACAAGCCTTTTGTAACCTAGGCTTAACTGAACATATTACACCGAGATGATTGTAGCTTTTGAAGAATGCATATTCAATGAAAGGCATCCAATCTCGGAAAAGTCTCTGGGAGACATCTGCATAAGATGTGGGCTATATGTTGTCCGATGTGTTTTTATCTTCCATCAATGTCCATATGGCCTCAAGTTCCTTAAGAAAACGCTGAACCGCCCGTCACAAGAATCCTCCTCAGTCCTGTTGAAACTTGTTTGATAAAAAGGACAAACACGCAATACTTATGTCGTTGAAATACAGATATTTAAATATTATATTTTTTCTATATGTACATAATATAAAAACAAAAATGAAGTGATTTTTTTTGGAGACCTATATGTTCACAGTTTTTTATTGAACACCTTTAAATCATGGGTTTGGTGGCATGTCGTTGACGAACTTAAATTAAAGAACCAGCCGAAGTGTTTTTCAGCCGTGATGCTCGGTCCGAGGTAAACAGGCCTACGGGTTGGGGAAGGGATCAGCTGCAGTTCTGAGAGGCCATCTACTTTGTATCAAGTGGTATGCATGTGATTGCTCGACTTGGATTTACTGACGAATTTCTTCTCCTTGACCCGACGGTTCTGGAACCAAATGGTGACCTGGCGCTCTGAGAGGTTGGTGCCGGCGGAAATGCGCCTTCTCTTGTCTTTGGTGATGAACTTGCTGGCTGCATACTCTTTCTCCAGTTCCTTCAATTGAAGCTTAGTATAAGGAACACGTTTTTTACGTCCACGACGGTAACTGCTGACTTCTGGCTGCAACGGCACCACGTCTGGAAAAAGGAATCGGAATATAATGAGTAAAAGAGAATATCATGGAAACTGATACGAGGTTCAAGCATGCATGGCGAATCCCCCCAGTAAAATGCTGCAGCAGATGACGTAAAAACTCTTAGCCCTCACTGGAAAGCCCACTTTAGGCAGGCTAATAAGATCGAGCTTTTTGAGTCAGAGGTGGACACATCATTTTTTATGTAGCTCTTAATGAAATAACTACGGTTACCGGGATGGTAACTGGGGGCAGAGGGGAGGGAGGGGGCTGAGAGTTGGTGGTGATGAATACCAGATTTCAGCCTGAATCAAGGTGTATGCACCTGTTAGGAGGGCTAGTGGATAACTAATGTTCACCTCGAGGGTATATAAGTCGTTGGTTTGAAGTCTATAATATATCGAGTATAGATATGTGTGTAAATATATAGGCCTATATAGGCTATATATATATATATATTTGTATGATGTGAGATTTATATTTTAGAGAATGTCATGTTACGTATAATTCAAAGAATACCAAGGTTTTCTGAAGGCTACATATAAATATATAGTCCTACAGATAGCCCTATTTGATATTCCAGTTCACACTGTAAAGGCTTCCATTTCCTGTGATAACAACGATATTACAATAAATAAGTCATCATAAATCTCGATGGAAATGGAGAGATAAAGAACTACTTTTTGACCCTCAAGAGTAAATGTTGTTCAAGACTGGTAATATACGAACGAACCGTTCAAGATCACGACAAGTGTTGGAATTAAGTTTAGATGAGAAAGTGTTTGTGTGTTTGTGTGTGTGTGTGTGTGTGTGTGTGTGTGTGTGTGTGTGTGTGTGTGTGTGTGTGTGTGTGTGTGTGTGTGTGTGTGTGTGTGTGTGTGTGTGTGTGTGTGTGTGTGTGTGTGTGTGTGTGTTTGTTTGTTTGCTTGGGTGTAGTTGTGTAGGGGAGGAGTGTAGGTGTGTGTGTTATGTGCGCGTGTTTGTTATCATGCTTGCGTGCCCGCGCTTGGGTGCGATCCCGTGCCTGCGTGGCCGGCTCGCTCTTCTTTAGGGATTTTTAGTTTGAGTTGGAGAAGTTTTAGAATTCGAAATTCACGCATTTCCCTAGGATCTAAAAAAATATGTAAAAAAAAAACTTTTGCCGAACATACCATGCCTCTGGCTGTTCTATATTAGATATAGTGCACATCAAGTATAGGAGATGCATGTCTTATAAAGATTAGCCAATCTGTTCATGACATGTTTATCTCCAAGGACATTAAAATATAAATTCAGTATGAAAGAATGTTACACACATATAAATACTTTTACATGCAAAACGCTGGACACTTTGCAGAACACTGCTGACAAAGGCTGAGATTTATTGTGAAATCCAAACAGTTGTTTACTTGCCATATTATCATGGGAGTGGACAAATTATACGTTGGCTCTGTTTGGCTTAACCATAGCCCACTGCATGTGCTAAGCTAAACTACATGGGTATTTTGACCACATTATCTGTTTGTTTTGCTAATAACGTAACGGAATTGGGAAAGTTTCAAATGACTATAGACCTCAACACCAATCACATCATTACGTGGGATTCTGTAGTAGTATGTATTTTATTCAAAGGGAAACCATCACAACATTATTGACGTGTCATAATACATTATAACCAGCCCAATTGAGTATCATATAATGCAGTTCTTAAATTATGTAAATCACACAATGACAACATGTTCTTGATAGTAGTTAACCTATTTGGTGCATTGTAATATACGTCTGTCAAGCATTTAGAGCAGGAGCAAATAAAAAGTCTGACAAGAATGAAGTGCAAGAGAGACATGGGAAAATAACGAAATTACACTATGCTGAAAAGACAATGTTTTGGTTAAATACCTGGGAACGGTGATTTCCAGAGATGAGTGGACTGTGTTTGTTCTTTGGAGCAGTACACCTGCCCATCCCAACCGTTCGAAAGAGCCCAATGCTGGTACCCCTCCATGGGAATCAGGGCGTCGTGTCGCGGCTCAGGATGAGCACTAATACTGGGCACAACAGAGACATCGAGGTAACCCGGGACAGCTTGGTAAGAGCTGGCAAAGCTGGGGTAGAACGCAAACTCTTTCGCCCGGCTGGATAGTTCTTCCGTTTGGAGCGCTGCGCTTGGCTCGGCGTATTTCTCTGCAGGGTGATACGAGCAAGGCTTCTGTTGTAAATTCACGTTGTGCGAATGAGATAATCTACAACCGTAGTAAGGGTTTCCAAATGGGTAGCCGTAGCCCAACGATGCACTTGATGAAGTCTGGGGAGCGGGGCACTGTCGACCGGTGTCTGGGGAAGAGATATCCGAGTAGACGGAGCCCTGGTGGGTCGCTATGCTGCCAGAATGTCGTCCCAGAGCGGCGTGCGACATTAGGTCCCTGCAGTGGGTCGCAGGGCAATTGCCGCTCAGTCCCTCCATTGTTTGGCTTTTCGTCTGATTATTTTCATTCGGGCTTTTTTCATAAACGTACATCAAGGTGTCCGCCCAGCGTGGATGTAGAACCAGCGAAGTCGTCATATCAGGGGCAGCCGATGCTTTTTAAAAGTCGACTACTCCAAGACGGACACCTCATTTCCAACTACATTTTACACAAGCGCATGCGCAGACCAGACCCGTGTGTCCAGTTCATTAAAAATCTGGCACGTGATATGCTAACAAGTCCGACGAGATAGGGTTTGAGCTGGGCCATAGAGCCATTTAAAGACATTTCTCTCTTATCACTATTTTTCTTCAGAATACCTTTATTGTGTTAGACCATTCTCCCAACATCTACCTATTTCCAAAGTTCGGAAATTAAGTTTGGAAAATGTGCATTTTGAATATGGTGACTTCAGGATTGCAATATCTGGAGGCAAAGCAGACTTTGTGGATTTTTAGGGTGTTGGAGTTTTCAATCTGAAAGAGTGAACAAGGTTTTGGTAGACAACAATTGGTTTTGGGAGGAAGTTCAAGGCCATTAGGCCTAAACAAGAGATGTCATAGGCTAATTTACCTCCATAGTGATGTGTCTATCATTAAAATACTAAAAGCAGAGCAGCAGAAGGATTAGTATTTTAGTATGCTATAGCCTTTGCTTTTAAGCCAACATCTTTCTCGAATAAAGACAAAAATTAAGATTCTCTCGTATAAATGTATTATTTCTGATGCATAGATTTAAGACTTTATTTTAAAGAATAAGCCTATGCGTTTGTGCACAAATAAGGGAACGTCGCCACCCGCCGTTTCTCCTTAGTTTTTTTTTTAACTACTTCATTTCGAGCAAGAACTGATAATTCTGCCTTCGATAACCCAATGATATAATTCCCTTTGCACATTCAGAGTAGGTATGACGCCTTGGTCTATAATGTGTGGTAAACTGATGCTAGTTGGCTGTTTAATTCAATTATAAACGTTCCCTCTTTTTACATCATCTTAAAGGACAGAGACAACATCGGTAACTGCAGCAAGTGTTCATTTCACCCCTTTCTGTTCAGTCAGAGGCGCTCCAGGATAAATAGCCTACTACAGGATGGTTATCTGCCGCACACCAGTCAGCTCGTTGGGCCGTGGGAGGTAAGCTCTTCTTGTAATACAATTTGATATTTTTAGGAATGTTAGGTGAAAATATTTTCAAGGAGTCGTATCTACGTTATTTCAGGATTTAATGTGAGTGAAGGCTTAGCCCTTTACCATGGGATGCAATTCCACTATATCTAATAGGCCTACTCGGTTTAAAAAAAGGCTTTCGATATCAAAGGATTCAGTTTATAAGTGGTCCCTTGTTTCACTAATAGATATGTTGCCAGTATTTAAACAAATTATAATTAACCGAGTCGACGGTAGGAGAAGCCGACCCAATAAATCCGGCAATCCCAGTTTTGAGTAATCTGATTGATCATATTCAGATCGATCCGCTTCCAACGAGCGTTGTTCGGATAATTGTGGAGTGAACGCACGCACTGCATTTCCTCTTACAACTGCTTCATCTTTTGTCTCAACATATTACAACTAGGACTCACAACACAAACGGCAGCTGCCCGGAAGTCCAAGGTCAAGGTAAGAAGCGCAGACAAACAGGGTCGTAATAAGGGTCTAGACAGACAAGAATGAACTTCACACTAGAGAATGCATGCAAACTATGGCTGCAATTTACACACCTTTACCGTTCATTATCTGCTGAATGTCAATCTTAAAGAACTGACTATTCGACGTAACCTCAACCATTATTTAACAAATATGCCTTCGATTTTACGTTTTCTGCAGAGAATACTCTTCGTTTTTTTGTAGCCATCTAGTCATCGAAACGGAATGCTTTTTAGGTTGTGCAAATAATCGTATATTAACAGAATTAAATATGCACACTTATACATGTTTTGGTCTTACCATCATTACACACACACGCACACGCACACACACACACACACACACACACACACACACACACACACACACACACTCGCGCCTATAGGCCTATATATACATATATATATATATATATATATATATATATATATATATATATATATATATATCTATCTATCTATCTATCTATCTATCTATCTATCTATCTATCTATCGATTTCTTTACATATGCGTTAAGGCATTAAGATATTTTGTATTTTGTGTGAGTAAATGGTTCAGCTAAACATATTAGACCTAGAGTAGCTATACAGTAAATAGAGGCAAGAACGTTCAATGACCATTTTAGAAAAGCTTGTTCTCACGGCGCAGTAGACTTGCCAGAATCCCTGGCTATTTAAAACTCATGGCGACATTAGACACATTTGAAAATAAATTCGCTTGATAACACGTAGGGCTACTTGGACTTATACAATTTAGCACAAGTCGCTGGTTCTAACAAACCTAGTTCACACGTAGACTTCAGAACTGAATTAATGAAAAAGAAAAGTACAAATAAAGTTAGACGGTCGCCCCATTCAAGGACAGCTTTCTATGCAAATATTTAAAACGACAAAATGTAATTGACGGATTTAAGCCTCAACATTTACGTCCTAAATATAAAGCAAATTGTAGATTATTTGATCTACTTTAATATATATTGCAGGTGTTCACGCTATAGTCCTAGCAGAGTTCTCATGAAGAAGGCTTGACAACAGATATCTTCCAAGGCAGGGCCTGAAGCCTGGACAGAGAGCTGCAGGCCTGTTTGACATGGACGTCAGGGGAGTGGTTCATGGCTGGTACCACTAGTCGCCAGCCTACTCCAGATTGCTTACCTGCTCGCTCTCAGGTCGGTAGAACCGGTGGAGCTGGACGCAGCCAAAGTCCTATCTTTGCTGAACTCACAAGTCTCAAATGCGCCATATTGGAGGAAAGTTCGAAACTTAAATTCAAATATGACGTCATGCTTCCTCCAGTATTAACAAATGATCCTGAGGGCAAACACGTCTTAGGGATGTGTGGGCTGACGGCCGAGGGGCGCCGTGTCTAAATCAAGCTGCTACAGCAACATTAACTATTTAGATTGGTCCGCTTCAAGCTCTGCCCTGAAAGCATCAGCCATTTCGCCGAACAAAAATCAAGATAACTTTAAATAGGGTCTTAATTAGATCAGATTAGACGGTTTGCATGGTCTATCTAAAGATGCATATAAACAGACAAATATGATGACAAAAATAACATCACGATTCGGCCGTAATCAAACGAGCGTGATGGTTGACGATTGACAATCTCTCACTTTAACTTCGAGGATAGGCCTACACACTATCGCGTATTGATAACCACCTTTAAATATAAATAGCCTGTGTGTGTGTGTGTGTGTGTGTGTGTGTGTGTGTGTGTGTGTGTGTGTGTGTGTGTGTGTGTGTGCGCTTGAGTGTGTCTGTGGGTGTGTGTGTACGTGTGTGTGCGTGCGTGTGTGCCTGTGCGTGGGTCAAACTATGGGCCCGATTGGTTTATTAATCTAAAGAAAATAACAATGAAAACCTGAATAACTTTTGTGCGTCATAATGGCAAAAACCACTGACTTGACCTTCCAAGGCAAAAGGTAAAAAGTGGTTTTATGCTATGAAAACAAAACATTTATCCAAATATAAGCATCAATGAGAAGTGCATGTTCGCTAAACGAGCAAAGGAAAGGGAGGGGATTGAACGGCTGTAGTCCATGCAGGAGCCGCCTTATGCGGCCTGCATCAGCAAATATCCCCGAACCAAACACTGGTATTGGATTGTGAATTATTAATCAAATTTGCATTAATCCAAATTTAATCTCTACGAAAATCGGTGCAATATAGGGCCTACGCTTCGCGGTGTGTATGACAATGTGCTAAAGATTTGACGGGTTTGCTATAGGCCTTAAATAATTATTTAGATAGAAACATATATATCGTTTTTCTAAAAAGACTCCACATATCACAATTCGGTCTGAAGTAGCCTACCATTCATTTCAGTAGGACTACTGACATGCCTGCGTTGTGTCTGATGCTGATTCTGCTCATAGCGTTGACGGATCTTCACATCATGGAGACGTTTGTGTGTTTGTGTTGAGTGTTTTGTTCCAAACAGTCAGAGACACTTTCTTATGAAATACAAAATAACAATTGTAACTTAATACACTCCAATACGATTCGAATAAATCAATTCAACGGTGGCTGTACATTTGACCAATACCGAGCCCGAAACAGGTTTAACACGGAGCCCGAATCCACTTTGTGTCCAAATCCCTTTTCTGGAGCGAACTGAGCCGGTGTGTTTCTGTGGACTCGAAGGCATCTTCGACCCTACAAATCAAAAGGTCTACAATGATTATACATTAAGAGAATAAAGCATGATGAGTCTTGCTAGCTTCTTGTGCAAACTATAGGCTAGATCTTTTTCTAAAGCTGTGGATCCGCTTGAAAGTGTTTTTTATCGCCCTATTTTTCAATAAGGAAATAATATCATACGTAGTTAAATGCTAAACAATAATGTGAAAAACGACACAACGACATGATTTGAAACTTGAAAGCAGACAAAACATATCCCCAGTTGGACACGTCTCGTCGGAAGTCCAAGTTCAAGTTAAGGGAGGCGGGCCCCGTCCGGCCAGACAGCCGCACAAAGACACACGTTAATCATTTCACTTTCCTTAAGTAGGCTAAGTGGAACTGTTGCAGATATTGAGACATACCTGAGTTTTTAATGATTTTATTTGAGATTATGATAGCATATAGCATAATATTTAGTAGGATAGGCCTACATAATAATTGTTCTTAACATGATAGAGCTTCTTGTTTTGGTATTATTATAAGACCTGCCGCTCGGATACAATATATTTGCCAGATAGCCATAGCCTGCATTTAAATGTTGGCTTATAATGAATATAAAAGTGTAACTATTATCCGATGTATTTCTATGCAAGGTGGCAGAGGGGAATAATAACGCTTTATTCAATGTAATTCTGGAATATTTTCTAAGGCTATTGAGACTTAATTATCACCCTCTGGGTAAGGTAGGCTTACATATTACTTTCTGATAGAGCATCGCTTTGCTGCGAACGATTTTCAAATGTTTCAAGTTTCCCGAGCGTTCAATGTCAGTGTAAACGTTTGCATTCAAAGAAATAACGAGAAATACCTCATAGTGTGTTAAATAGCAGTGTACTAACCCAAACTATTAGTTGAGAATCTTAAAAGTTTGTAAATCATGCAGGCTGTTAAAATAACCGTTGACAAACTAAGAATATTCAAACAGAAAGCATGGGCCTAGTGTGATCAAAGTGCTATACATTATGATTGATTGATTGATTGATTGATTGATTGATGTATTGATGAGATGCAGTCAGCGATATGTTATCTAATTTTAAAAGCAAGTGAAATTTGAAGAAATTTGTCTTCAACAATTAGGGCCTATATGCAAAGGTCACACATGCAATTGTTTTTATCGATATTAATCTAAAATCCTCAGGTGTACGCTACATTATAATCTAGAGCCCTGCGTGGATTGAACGCAATAACAAGGAGTAGGCCTAGAATGTAGCCTGGTTTTTGGAATAGGCCTGCAAATAACAATATGTGATGGTTGATGGATTGAATTTGGACTGTGAATACTTTCAGGTATTTGCAAAATATATAAGTGATGCCAAAAGAGGCGTCCGCACCTGTTAGTTGTTTGGCAAATAGTGCAATGGGGGTTTAATAAAGTGAAACGGCGCACAAAAGCCTCCCATTGCATCCATGAATCTTTGCTTTGGCGTTACTTGCAACTCTCGCACTGGTATAAGAAAAGCAGACTGTTGTAGTGAAAATCAGACTGTAGGCCTACAAAACAGTATTTTGTAGGCCTATTGAAAAGCAGATTTTGTATTCAAGGCCATTTTCAATTTGCATCCAATTTAGTTCGAAGCTCGATGAGTTTAAAATGCGCAATAGGGGATATAACGGGAAATGTTGCTAATGCAAGAGAATTAAGCATCAGATTCATTTTAATGATGCTTGAAGAATTTGGTAAAACCCAGTAGCCTACACCAACATATTATTTAGCGATTGTTTTAGCATTCTCCATTATTTCTCCACTGAAACGACCGGTTGTATCGGTTTCAGCTATCGGACCTGTGTGCGGATCTCTTTCAGTTTTGAATGAAATGTTAAATCCAAATCGTGAAATTATCCACACCAAATTAGTCTTGGCAAAGTTTGAAGGTTACACAACTATCACTTTTTAAGCTATAGTCTGAAGCATATACCATGCGTATCAGATCATAAAACACATTTGCAGATCAGTTGTACGTTTAATTATTTTCTTCTGTGAACGAAACACACATCACCTGTGTTGTCAGGCCGGGTGTTATAGAAGAATAAACGCGATATCTTCAATATATATTTATAAACAAAAGAAGTATGGATTAAGATGAGTGTAAAAAAAAAAATCTAGCCTACAATATAAATGTATGTAGCACAAAATTATCATAGACCTATATGCGTATATTGTCAGCCTACGAAGGCTACCTTCATTGCAGCGAAGTTAAATTGTAGTCCTATTTAAGATAGGCTATATCAATGTCTTATAAAGATGAAGTTATGCATGTAATGTATCCATTATCTTATATTACAAAGGTATTACAATTTGAATCACACACTCATTTCCCTCATCCTAAAATGCGGCCCACCTAGGCCTACGACATTAAACAAGATTTGACTTTCACGTTCGTTAATGCAAAACCTGATTTCAAAAATTACAATTATGTGTAACCATTAAATGTTTAGATATACAGTGTTTCCCATCGAACCGAAACAAAAAGGAGATAAGAGCACTTAGAACCGCACCAAAGCCCCCCTGCACAGTGCGGGACCCCGCAGTAACAGAGCAACGCGTTTAGAAATGAGCGTTTCTGGACATCTTGGGTAAAATATTTAATTTAGAATAGAGAATGTGCAGATTGTTAGAAGGAGAATACAAACTAAAGGTTGTTTAATGAAAACCAGGTCGACGGAAATAACCAATCTTTAGCACATATTTGAAAAATATTCAGATAGACCCAGATTAGACTGACCAGAAAGCACACGAGACAAGTTCACCATTAATCGAAAACAGCAACTTAATTTAGTTAAGAATCGACAAAAGTAGTCAAGAAAATATGAAACTTTTGCACACACACACACACACACACACACACTTTAACTCTTTATAATGGTCTAATTATTCAATCTAATGAGCAAGTCATATGATGAGGATTCACTCTTTAAAAGGACAGAAGGCTTGATAATTCGTGGTTTTGATTTCAAGGAAAGTTTCAAGCTAAATATTTACAGTATCAAATTTAAACTGAGCATGATATGTTTTGTCTGCATTGTTATGTTGTTTTGTCATAGAGACCACATGCAACATTATAATGTTTTATGCATAGCACCAACATAAGCCAAGTATGATTTTCAATAGTTTTATTCAATCAAAGTGAGAAAACACAGCGGGATATGATTGACCAAACATTTCTCTCTGCCAAGGAATTCTGCTCTTAAAAGAGTGCATTGGTACGTTCAATTGTTAGACGTGTGAGTAATAAAGAATAAATGGACCAATGCAGTTTTAAAGTTACCATATTAGTTTGTTTCATTCATTATTATCATTTTACTTGTGACTTAATTGAAACAACATGAGGAGCTAAGGCTAAGTAAAATAACATCTTAAATGTTTTTTTTCATAAATGGACAATAAATGGTATACCACAGTATTGGACAAAACATCAATGTTCACTTCATTTCTTGTTCAGTGTTCATTTAGTCATAAACATCAGAGACCAAGCACAAATATTATACAAAAACAAATGATAGCTATCCAAATCCTGAGCGTGTGTTTGTGTGTGTGTGTGTGTGTGTGTGTGTGTGTGTGTGTGTGTGTGTGTGTGTGTGTGTGTGTGTGTGTGTGTGTGTGTGTGTGTGTGTGTATGCGCGCGCGCGTGTGTGTGTGTGTGTGTGTGTGTGTGACATATCCAAGTGTGATGTTAGTTAGATACCAATTAGCAAAGTCTTTCACATCACATATATATCAAGAACATTGCATCCCGCCAACATCCCACTTGAACATGTGCACTACAGTGAGTATGGGTCAGCTCAGTGTGAAATCACTTTAACGCACTGAGCACTTTAATTGATCTGGTGGCCCTGATAGGAGCATGTGCAGGCCAGATGCAGCCACCACAGTGCCACACTCAATAAGCTCAACTCAACTCTGTGTGTTCTCTGCCATACTGATGTGAGTGATCACCCCCCAAACATTGTTCATGATACATTTCCAATGGTGGACATGACGATATTTGAATGATCTTTGGCAATAGTGACATCAATTGTTTTCCAGAGATCCAAATGGCATCATTTGAGACTCCTTGTTGTTGTCTAAATCTCTGTTGGCCGTTAGCGAGCCTGCCCCCATGGGCTGCCCGTCCGGGTCCACTGCGGCAGCCCCCATCCCTCACCTCATGCCTTTATGGTGGAAATATTATTTTGTATGAATACGTTACAAACAGAGCAATAACCACAAGATCATTTTGAATAAACTTTACACATATAAACAAGCAGTATACAGAATCAGTGATGCAGTAAATATAATATCAACATTCAGATTCCACACATGATCTTAATGCAATCAATAACCAACAGAAGGATGTCTTCCATCCATAAACCACTGTGGATACACGTTTATCAGAGGACTTTGGAATCCCACCAAACACCATTACTATACAATACAGAGTGATTCAGATTCATATAGTGATTCAGAGTTAGCAAATGAGACTGCTTGATGCTTTGAATGTTGAACTTGAATCTCAAATGAAAGCTCAAGGAAGGCAAATGCACTGTTATTCCATAGTGAGTCACAGAAGTAGCATGGAAACTCTGTAACAAATACCTCATAAATACCATCACAACGAGTCTCCAAACTCCACAATTCAAAACAAAAACCAAAAGGTCAAGAACCTTAAAAGACCCATCAATTATTAGGCAGACCGTTTGTCCAACTATCAGATATCAGTGAAATCTAGCTTCTGTTCTGCTAACTTTCCCCTAGCATTCACGCAGAGCCACCAAACCCAGGCCTTTGGTAAACTAATGAGCTACGAAAGTTCACAATCATATTCTCCTGTTCAAAGGTTAAAAACAGCTGTGCAGAAGAACATATTACAGCAACGTTGTTGCTGGTTTTGAACAGCACATATGGCCGCTTCATTGTCCCACGATGTTTCTGCAAACATGCCGCCACTGACCAGTGTCCACACACTGTCCCACAGTGTTTCTGAGGGCAGGCTCCGACAGCACAGTGTCTGACAGTGTTGACGTTAGCACTGCTGTACACAGCCTACCACTGCACCACCGTGTGTCCCCCTAGCATTAAAATATTGTCGTATCTCATCACAACTTTGCATGTATTCTGAAATCTGAATACTAAATCTTGCAGGGTTGGTTGAACCTTCAGAGGAGTAAGGTGGTTTGTACAACTTTGTACAGCTGATTGAACAAAACACAGAGCTTGTTGAATGAGGTGTTCTGACACACTCCCATACCTGAGAGTGAGTCGGAATTCTTAAGTCAGAATTCTTAAGTCAGGAGTCACAATTATGCCCGTCAACTAAATCCACTTTCTGACAGGTTTGCATGAAAAACTGATTGAATAATGAGAATGAAGATGTCATAAAAATATCTCTGTAACCAACCATTCAATGTGTATTATTGAACACTAGCAAAACTATTACAGACATGAATTTCTGTTTCTCAAGTCAGCACTAGTCACAGACAAAGGAAATAATAAACCGGCTGGGTGTTGCTGAGCTAACCCGTCTTTTTAATGACAGCATATGTTTGGTTTTTGGATTGCTTGGTGATTTAATGTAGACCTTCGGAGTTTGTGTTGTGTGTGGTGTTTCTGTATTCCTTAAAATATCACAGATGAGAAGGATTCCTGGTTTCATAAATATAACTGCAATGATGAAGGGACAGGCAGATTATTGTTCTTTAGATAATCACCATTATTTCTGTTCAATACAAGACATTAACCAAAGCGGTACTATATATTATAAACAACAAATTGTAGTATGTTCATGATTGAACACTGGACATCTTTAAGTTGGTGCAGATATTTACGTCGCAAAATGTGACACAGTATAGAATAGGCAGGTGGGGATGAATTAGCATATGTGTACAAGATTATAGGTGTACGAGAAGCACAACATGTGCATAAAGAAACATGCACACAGTGCAATTAAGCTACACGTCAACATTGTGGTTGTGTGTTTGAACGTGTTGCGAATCTCGTCCTCGCGTTCTTGTTTCTTTGATTGTTTTGGCCTATTGGCTGAGAGTGTTGGCACAAGCCAATCACAATGTTTCAGAATGACACACTAGACTTGAGCGGCGTGTGTGTGTGTGTATAGATGTGTATATGTGTTAATGTCTTTGTGTGTGTGTGTGTGTGTGTGTGTGTGTGTGTGTGTGTGTGTGTGTGTGTGTGTGTGTGTGTGTGTGTGTGTGTGTGTGTGTGTGTGTGTGTGTGTGTGTGTGTGTGTGTGCATGCGTGCGACCTCAAATATTTTTGACCAACATAAGCACTTATTTAAATATGTGCTTATTTTTGCTTGTTTGAAAGATTTTTTGCTTTTTTGAATGATTTTATTTATGTAACCTAATGTTTTACCATGTTGTGGGTCAAATCTGAAATTCATCCCATTGTGTTGTATGGGTGGCTTAATTTCAGCATTTACACATTTGAAGGCAATGCACTTCTAAAGAACATATAAAGACATTCAACTGGAACTCTGTGAGCTTCTGAGGAAATGATCAACAATTCCGTTCTGCAAAGATGTGTAGCTTTTTGCTTCTGGGTGGCCTAATGTAATGGCCCAAAAATATATTGACCTAGACTGTCTTACGAAGCAATACTACAGAGATACTGTATGCAAAGACTACATAAAGGCTTTTTGATCTACAACTAGGGAATTAGGTGATAAATAGAAAATAACGTTTTTTTCAACAAATGATAACAAAATGGAAACTCCCGAGTTGTTCGTGCCAAGATATCAACCACTGCACTGAACTGATATAACCACTTTGGCAATGGATAAATGGATGAAAACTGGGCGACAACCCCTTTTTTTACTTCCTGTGATTGGTTCTAAATCAATTGTTTTATGACGTATGATAGCCTCCATGAAACATCCTAGAATTACAAATAGTATAAACCATGCTCTTGATGTCAAGAACAAAATCCTTATGTCTGCTTGGTTGCACACCCATGCCTGAGCCCTAATGATTCCCTGCAAATAATGACTCCAGTATATGCATATAACATGCTCATAAACCCCTTGCATCAGACAAAAAAAAAACTATTATGAGAAAGCCGCAGAAAACTCAGCTTTGTAGTAGAAAAGCCGTGTAGACTTGTTTAGACCTGTGGGTGGAGTTTAAATCCCTCAAATGGTATACAGCAGAAGGGTGTATAAGGGGCGGCTCCTGCTTTCTATAAACAGACACAAAGCTTTGTTTATATATATATATATATCCAAGCCACCTACATTGACCATTGTGAGATGTTGTCTTGACACCTGCAGAGGTATCTGACTTAAGTTTCCATTACTATATCCCACTGCGTAATTTGCCTTCCTATTTTTCCATGCACACATACTCAGGTCCCTCCCCCTTCTTCCATCTCTTCCTTTTTCCTTCCAGCCCCCTAGTTCCCCACTAACAGCCAGTCCAGGTCAACGTGGAAGCCATTAGCTTACCCCTAATTAAACAGCCAAACGCCTTTCTCAATACTTTTGGGTGTCAACACATCGCCAGACAGTGTTTCACTCTGCATTCACGGATGTTAAAAATAGTTGCTATTATCATTATGAAAACCTAACATACATTGTAAAAAAACAGATTACAGTAAGACTAGTCAAAAAATTTATAAACAATGTTCAAGTGGTCTTATTTTAGTAATGGTGGTTATTCGCGCGCAATGTTAGTTTGTATTTGCATTTTAAATATGACCACAATGCTGAAGAATTGCTATATTCAGGATTGCACTTTAAGTAGATGCGCATAATTATAGACTGCAGAGCAAATCATGCAAACCTAATCATCTGTAGTTATTGGTTTCACTGGAGATTGTTTGAATCATTTTTCCTTACGTACCGACATCTGGGGATTTATAGGGCTGGCAATGAAGGGCTGTCTGAGTTCATCATACCTCAAGCCATACATTGGTACATACAGCGGTAGTGCATAAAAGTGGATAATATATTCCTTTCTTAACATTAGCAAAGTGCCTGGACATCCAGACATTATGGACCGCTGTAACTAAGGTACCAACTGCTAATGCAGTGTGAATGCATACTAAACATACTAAACAAGCATACTGCATGATACCACTAGGAAACACACTACGAGTAATCTGACTGCAAACCCCTAGAGCGGTGTTCATTAGAGACAGCCCTTCTTTAGTGCAACTGTAGTTCCGAAAATATAAAAAAATATTTTTACAGTATCTGATTTGTAAAAGTAGAACTAAGAAGAAAGGATATACTACCTATGGTAAATCTGGCAAGATTCCTTTATTTCTCTGAGCAGAAACAATGAAAATGCCTCACTATTTGTGAGATATTTGTCGATTGTTGTTGTTTCTAGTTTGGAATGAAATCTAACGGGTTTGTGGGGAAGTTGAGAATCCAAATCTTCCAGCCAGTTTAAGCAACCAATAACACATTGTTTTTATTTTTGCGGCAATGTTTTTTATCCATCTAAAAAACAATCCCAATGAGTTATTGTTACAAGGGAGGGAGTGCCAGTCAAGTCCACGCAAATCACTCATTCTTTGACTTGAACTTGGCTAGTCACAGCTTCAATGCATGTTTAAATCCACTACCTGAAACTTTATGCCAAAAAGGATGACATACCTCTGCAGAATATAGTGCTACTGTTTTTTGATGTAAAAGTGTATTTCTTCTACTGGAAGTCACCAACTCCAGAACAGAATCTATTCTGGCATTATTTCAAGATACTGAGAAATTTCTTATTTCTCTCATTAAGGCTTCATCTACATCAACTGTCTGCACCTAATGTGGTAGGACGATGTTTTTTTAACACAGCAATTATAAATAAATAGATATAAACCTAAATTCTAAATAATGTAACAATTATAGTATAGTACGACTGATCTGACTGATCAATGGAAAGCACATCATGTTTCTCCACCTTTTCGTAGTTGGATGTCATTCATTGTGTCATTCTTGCTAGCACATGTGGAAGAATAAATTCCTTTATCATTATCATTCCTTTTCAATTAGTGTTTGAAAACTCACACAAATACATACATATGACTGCAAATACAAACATTAAACTTAAATATAGTATTGTATTGCCTTTAGATGTAAAAACAAGTATAGGCAATTTAAGAAAGGTGACTTTTTAGTATTATGTTTAAGTTGGATCTTTTGTCTTACATTCTTGAGCAACTTTAATGAAGGAGTTTTGTTAATTTACAAATAATTGTATTTCTACATTGGAAATTCCTTGACAGTATTATTGTATGGTAAATTAATTAGACGGCATCAACAGTGGGGTAGAAGCAGTAAAGGAAAAACAAAGTATTGTTTAAAATACCCTGGTGTGACTGTGACCACTTACCACTTCAGTGTAACCAGCCAGGAGTGAGCGCAGTGTGTACTTGTGGTTAGCCAAACTTTTCATGTTCATTTTTGAGAACGAAACCTAAAGAAATCGTACTTGTGAAGAATATAAATTAAGCTCATTGCTAATATTTTACACAAGTATGTCGCTACCTCTGTCTGAAATTTGACAAGCCACAAATAATATATGACAGAAAGGGTTTTTAAGACTTTTGCCTTTCTTCAATGGCTCAATTGAGTTGCCCTTGGTCTTAAGAAACAAAAGACTGGATGAGCATAAATCAAACTACACCTCATTTCCCCCAAGGCTATTCAGCCACTTGGGGTGTAAAACTGCAAAGAGGCAATGAGCACTTGAAAGTCCTGAGCTGTGGACAGTTTCTGCCCACCAATTATCCTGTCTGCGTGCCTCCTAAACTCTGCATACCAGATATGTTTGGGCCTCTTCAGCAAGCGTCCCACTTGGGGAGACACAGATGCTAATGACACTATATTTTCAGAGCTGCAGAGACAGAAGGCCTCTGGCCATCACTTTTTTTAAACACATGCCACACAGCCTGCACCACCCATAGCACACAGACCTGTTATTGACGACCACTGACTCCTGCTCCCTCTCTCCGGTCAGGGTGGCCATCAGCCAAGGAGCAAACACAACATGTCAAGATAAAAAACATTTGGACCAGTGCGCCCATTAGTTTCCGATGTACGCCTTGTTAATGAAGATAGATGCTCCATAAAGATATAGTGCTTTGTGTGAGTGTGTGTGTGTGTGTGTGTGTGTGTGTTGACAAATTTCTGTCTCGCTTCAGCAGTCGAGGTGTGCTGCTTATGATTTTGCGTTGCCTTTTTGGCTGCTAACCCAGTAAGGGGCCAAGTGACAAGCACCTGTCACATGGATTGATGTGTCCAGCTGGTGCCCAAGTGGTGGGTTAAAGCAGTCAGGAGCAAGAGCAGCACACATTAAACGGGACTGCAGAGATGAGCCGGGGTGTGGTTGCTGTGGCCCACAGAAAAAAGGGCTTAAGGTGGTGTACGGAGATGAGGTAAGTTGAAAATCACGTACGGGAGGGGGAATAGTTGAAGCGAGTAGGTGACAGGAAGTGGCTCTACCTTGGATTCCTTCAAGGGGACGCAGTCGCACGGAAATGTTCCAAACGGTTTACTGCTGCGAGAGAGAGAGAGAGAGAGAGAGAGAGAGAGAGAGAGAGAGAGAGAGAGAGAGAGAGAGAGAGAGAGAGAGAGAGAGAGAGAGAGAGAGAGAGAGAGAGAGCAATGGAATGCAGAAGGTGCAAAAGCTCTTTGCAGATGTCCAAATAAGCAGTAAATCACTGGGAGAACCTGAGGGTACTCAAATGCTTTTTGACTGAATCTGTCTCCCAGCCCAGCAGCTCCAGAATGACTAAAACATTAACCAGAGTCTTCAGGGTAACGGCAGCCAAACCATCCCCCACAAGCACTGCTCAACCACAGGACTGTGCAAACCAAAAAAAAAGCCAAGACCAAAATGGCCTCCATTCAGATGTTGTCCCAATGCGTTTTTCTGTTTGAAAACCAAGAGAACTCTCAATTGGAAGATGCCGTTGTACACAAGCTATCTATTTAGCCATGTGTCCCCATTCCCATGAGTCATAAACTCTGCCATGGCATTTCAGTAGCGAGGTCTGTGTGTTGAGTTACAGGTGTTCTTTTTAACACGGTTACTTAGAAAAAAAAAAGGTTTATGAC
This sequence comes from Gadus macrocephalus, assembly GCF_031168955.1. Classification (NCBI taxonomy): domain Eukaryota; kingdom Metazoa; phylum Chordata; class Actinopteri; order Gadiformes; family Gadidae; genus Gadus; species Gadus macrocephalus. Next base: position 8,267,196 of record NC_082382.1, on the reverse strand, counting down.
TTTTCTTCTATGGCGGGCTAAGGAAACAGCAGTGACATTGGGCTTAGAAAACAAGTTTAAACCCAGGATGTAATCATATTTATAGCATAATAACAAATAGCTCTATGCTGCAGACTTTGTAACCATTGGGTTTACAATCAACATTTATGTAGCAAACACGGTCATATGCAATGAAGCAAAGCTGCCCTAAATCACAACAGTCCAAGTCCAAAGAAATATATATTTTTTATTGCAATAGGCTGTGTTGTTCAAAAACTAACAATGGAAAGAAACAATTAGACATTAGAATCAAAATTAATAAAGTAATCCTTAAAATGGGAAGAAAAAAAAAAATGCACAATTTATAAAGATTCATAATTTGGGCAAACTCGTTTATATGAACAAGGGACAATTAGATGTGAATATCTATATTTTGTGATGGCTCTGGATCATGTTCTTTTGAATAATATATATCCAATGGATGATCAATTATTTAAGTAGTGAAATTAAGAAAAAATATATTTTGAACTGGTAAAAGAATTACGGCTTCACATTTCAAAGCTATCGTACTGAAACTTTCCAGCAATGGAAGGGAAATGTATGCCCTGTTTAATATATGTGCTACATTAACTTTCTAAATACTTTTCAAACATAATATCTCTCTATAGACATGCACACATTTTCCAGACAATGTTCTATTGATCAATTAATCTTCTTCTTATATGCGTCAACCAGCCACTCTGACCTCTAAATGTAAAAAAGATTGACATGATTTAATGCTAATGAATAGAACATTAATAGTGGATATAAACCGAGAAGCACTAATAGTTTGTGCACATCACAGAAGAATAGCCAATGGATTCACAATTGACACAATGGACACTATTCAGATTCTTTCCATCCATTTTGTAATCTAGCATTTCAATGGACTATTTAATATGAGTGTATCTTTCACCATCGTATGATAGAAGAATGTACATTGAGATAAATACTGCTGCATAGGATGAAGCGAGGGAGATCGTGAAGTTCTCTGCCTGTTCCCTCAGTCTCCAGCATCTGGATGTGTGTGCTAAAGCGCCCCCTGGCAGAGATTGCTGGGACTACACCCAGGTCTACTCAGGGTAGGAAAACCACTCCCTATGGGAGAAGAATCCCCACCTCTGTTTCTACCGCTAAAGACATCCGAAGATGTTCCGATCTTAGGGATGTATCTATAATGGCAGATGATGCAAAATGAAGCCGCAGAGATACTATAATATAATATAATATAATCATACACATTTAAACATTACAAATGGATGTTTCTGTTGACACACAAAACAATAGCTAGTAGGAGCCAGTCATTTGGATGATACATTTCTTAATATCTTAATATTGTACTTCAATTAGATTATTATAAGTTCAATGTTCCCTCCTGTAGTTCTAAGAGTAGAACAATAGCAGGAAAAGAGCTTTTGTGATTTCCTCTCATTCCATTCAGATTTATTGGCAGTGTTATTTGCGCAGTAGCTAATGTACATGAATACTAAATAATGTTATGCTTTTGACCTCTCATCACTTGTAAACGCCAGGGCAAAACCAGACAAGCATTTGTGGTAGACAATTAAACACGATTTATTTGAAAGAATATGTTTTTAAGTCCAGACCAATTATATTATTGAAGAGGAAAAATAGAGCTTGAGAAATGTTATGGGTTGTTGACCTGCAACACCAAGAAGCACAAACAAAACTAATTATTGCGATATTGCTGAGTACTGGTGAAAAATTCTTACAGTATTTTTATACGGTCTTGGTATTCAAAAAGATATAGGCCTACCTCTGTCCATTTACCTGGAAATACCTTATGCACATGCATACACACAGAAATACACCACGCTGTACACTGGAGCTTAGTAAACGACAATAAAAACATAAACAATATATCTTGCCTTTTATTTGTATCATAAAGTCCTCTGAAAAACCCATGCAGCAGGCTAGCTGAGATAAACAGGAGCCAACCTGAGGTGACGAGATACTGCATTACAGTACCACAGTCCAGCTGAAGGTGGCAGCACAGGCCCTACCACCAGCAGGGTAAAACCACATCCATGGTGACTGCCACACTCTGTCTTTATGGACTTGGGGGGCTAGACCACTCTGCACTGAACACTGAGGATCATGTGGTGGGCTGAGTCCTGAATGAGGACGCATTGTGCTTGGATCCTGCCTTGCCGTTACGTCTTCTTAATGATGGAGCCCACAGACACAGAGCCCTGCTCCACAACTAATTATTCCGCGCTTAGGATTGGACTTGTGCACATACAGCACTTGCACTTTGTCTCCTTAAGGAGTGCTTTGTGCGCACTAACACCTTCCTATAATAGATAGATTTAGGGACGAATATGCCAGTCGGGCCAATGCAGATGTACATGCATGGCTGCATCCATTTTGCAGCGCTTAAAGTCAGCTCGGCACAGAGTGACATCACTCAGCTAAGACCACTGGAGCTGAACCAAAGTGTGTGAGTGTGTAGGGCTATCTGGATTAATTAACGAAAGACCTTCGATTAAAGGGGGAGTCACAGATCAGACAATGGGGGCATTTATCAACTCAATGCGTGGTGCGTACATGGCGCGCAGTAATGTATCTCCCGCCGCTGTGTTCACAGACCCATTCATTGTGACACAAATAAGTAATACATTGTATTCAATGGAAGTTGATGTCACTTTAATTGCTCCCCTGCGTAAATACAGCACGCCAGACAAGCCCAAAGGATGCATTCCATTAAAATGTCTATTTATATGAAAACATTGCTGCTTTGTTTTTCCATTTGGGGAAACAAACGCCTCCATGAAGGAGTGAGCCAAGAATGGAACCACGAGGCAGCTTGATAAAGTGTAAAGTAAGCTGGAAGGGAAATGGTGTTCCCCTTTATTTCTGGAGCAAACTATGCAGACGATCTGAGAGAGAGAGGGAGAGAGAGACGAGTCAATCTATAGGATCACCAATACAGTCTGCGGACAGCGGATAAATCCCCGGCAGGCAACAAAAAAACACGGATCAATAAAAGAAAGCATGTAAACAAACCACAGTGGGAAGGAGGCTGCAGATGGATGGCAGAGGGCTGCGTGGGCCGGCCAGTGGTGCTTCACATAAAGCGCTACGGCAGGGAGCTGGGCGCGGGGGGGGGGGGGGGGGGGGGGGGGGGGGGTGGCAGAGAGCCAGAGGGAGGCTAACAGCGAGGAGCAGGGAGAGTGCAAATGAGGAGAGGGAGTAGGAGAGGGGGAGCAGAGGGAGAGTAGCCAATGGGTCGCGATGGGGAACGAGGACCGCAGGAAACAGGGAGATTGGGGATGCGACAAATTGCGGTGGAGACGGGGGAAGAAGACGGGGAGTGTAGAAGTGATTTACACTAGTTGTATACATTTCGACAATGTTGCCACCCGTCCGCCTTCCACCCCCACCCTCCACCCCCACCCTCCACCTCACTACCACTCTTCTTCCTCATCTCCTCCTCCCCCTCCTCCTCCTCCTAGGGTCTGCTCCTCCTCACCGTCACACTAAAGAACAGTCCCTATCCACACCCGCTCCGTGATTAAGATTCTGCCGCCATGCGACTGCAGCACTTTGCAAATGGAAGACTGGACATAATTTCCCTAAAATGCTGTTTTTTATCACCTATTTCCCCTTCATCAGCTTGCCGTGCACGATTGATGGCTGATGGCACCTCTGACAACTTAACGTTTTTATGGATAGATTTATTGGCTATCTGCTCCTTGCCTTTTACAGCTCAAACTCTGTAAAAATGCTTATTTCTCAGATAAGGAGAGGGAGGGTGCGTGTCTATGTGTTTGGAACGGTATCACACCCAGCTAAATGTATGCATGAGGGAGCCACATTCACCTGACTGCATTGCAGTGCGTAGTGCGCTGCTATGCTTTTACTATTACGGGGCTGGCATCGCCTTTGCATAACAGTGTGTCACTTCAGCCGCCTCTGTTTTCCTCGATAGCAAACACAATCCTAAGGTCTCTCATTATCACCTTAGCGAAAGATTCCTGAAACTCCCTCCAGGAATTAAAGAATTGTGGAAAGTACAAATGGTACAAAATGGCTTCCTTGTTTATGCAAAACCTGCGTGTTTATGCTGAAGCCAATCGCTCCCAGTACGTTTAAAAGATATCGCAATAAATAAAAACATAAATTATAATGGGAGCTTCATCCCCTTCAAGCTAAATAAATAAAGATATATTTATCTTGTTCGGCTGTTATTTGTGAACAAATTGTTCCCAAACAAAGAGCTAATGCAGATGTTGCATAAGCTGGTCTTCACCTGCATTCTGCAATAAAAACACAATTTGTTTTCAACCTGTTTATTAATGATGGTTGATGTGAAAGAATGGTAATGATTTGCTGCAGCGATGCGTGAGAGGTCATTATCCATTATGTTAAGAATTTTTTTATGGAGAGCAGTAAGTAGGCCAAGGTGACACTTCACCTGTCAAAGTGCACCCTGTCTGTGCATGTGTGTGTGTGTGTGTGTGTGTGTGTGTGTGTGTGTGTGTGTGTGTGTGTGTGAATGCGTGCGTGTGTGCGTGCGTGCGTGCATGTGTGCTTGTACGTACGTGCGTGCGCGTGTGTGCTTGTATGTGTGTGCATGTATGTGTGTGCGTGCGTGAGCGCGCGCGTGTGTGCGTGCGTGTGCTTGTACATGTGTGTGCTTGCTTGGGTGTGTGTGTGTGTGTGTGTGTGTCTGTGTGAAGGGGTCTGCGGTGGGCTGCTACATGTCACTTTTGAGACCTGAATCAGAGGTAGCGCTATGCTTCCAACACCGGGACACAGTTGGACTTACCGGACTGCGGTGTTAGAGTGGACACTGCAGGCCGCCCCTCCCTCGCCACCCGGGGAGATTTACGGCCTGCATAAGCTCCCAGTATAGCTTTCTCCCCTGCTCCTCCAGCCCCACACACCGTTGATGAGCCCGGCAGATCCCAGACGGGCACCCAGGGGGCCTGAGGTGTGACAGCGCCTGGGGGAGGGGAGAGTGTGGGGGAGCGAGAGAGAAACGGTCCGACGAGATCAATGATTCATGGACACCCAGGAGGCCACACCCTGGAACGGGCTAATACCACACGTTTTAACTGGGCTGGCCTATAATTCATTAAGGTTACCAAGGCTACCGGGAGCCCCGTAGCAGGAGGGTCCTAGAAATCATCTCTACATGCTGTTAGGAACAGCCCATGCGGAGCATAATTACAATGCCCACATGAAACATGTTCTTATTAGAGAAAGCGGCTCATATTTCCTCCGCAACCCCATGTTTACCGTCTAGAGTATTGCATATGTGTTTTGTGCTAATGGTAGTAATGTGATGAGGTGGAATACTGCAGCGAACCAGTGTCAAATGATGGGGTTAGATGGCGATACACCCAGTGTTGCATTATTAATGCTGCATTACTGGGTGCGTACTGCATGGTGACTAGAAGGTTTTATTTTTCTTCCGATATAATAGTAGCCTTGCTCATGAATATATTTAAAGACATCACTCTAGTTCTATATTTGAATCAGAATGGAAACCTTAGGCAACCTGACATTAAGCTGCTATATGTTTAGACTGGAAATAACATTCAGAAAAGTACGGGCAAAAAGCATAAGGCAGCTCTGTTCTGTTTGCTTTCAGAGCCAGTTTACCGCTGGACTAAAAACATTACAGCATTCCAAATGAAAGCCATTGTGCATAGGGCTTAAAACCAGACTCCAGCTTTGAGCTGGACAACTTAATTGCTCTAATTATTCCCTATAATTGTTGTATGTCTGAGTTTTACAGAGGCCCACTGAATGGGGCAGCTTCCATTGTAGCTTTGGAGAGAAGGCCCAGCTTGAGCTCAACTGACTTTTTCCGTGCACTTTTTCTTTGACCTTGGTGCCAATTTTTTGAACGCCATGGAAAAATTATGCAACATATTTTTTATTACTTAATTTCCCAACACGAAACCTGCCAGTTGGGTTGAAAGCAAAATTGCCTGTCTGTGAAATAACAAGTATATAGCTAAAGAAGAAACAGGTAACAACATGATTATGGAGCCTATTCATTGTACAATGTGAAACATGGTCTCTCTTAAAGGGCACAATGTAGGTTATCCGTTGAGAAAAAGTCTCTTTCTGAAGAAGCTATCATACTGCAGACATCAGTTGACCGGTTATTACAATCACCTCCTAGTGAAATCGCATTAAATCCATTTGCATTAGGCAGCTGCCGAAGGTTCTGTGCATGTTTTTGCGGTAGGAGTGTGTGTCGCACAAATGTCGACGGATGCTCTTTAGCACAGTGTTCATTAGTCTGAATATTAAGAATTGGTTGGGGTGAATATGTGGGGGGGGGGGGGGCTGATTGGGTGATAGAGGAGAAGAAAAATGTAAAAAGGAATTTGGAAGAGCATTTTAAAGGGGCCATTTCATCAGAATCGTTATTTTTTTGCGGTCCTCTGAAGGCTCGTAACGGGCGGACTATGGAGAGAGCCACGCCGCAGTGGGGCTTCATTTAAAACCAGAAAGGTCACCGCGTCGAGAAAGGTCCCCGGCTCAGCCAAAAATATAAAATGAGGAGGAAAGAAAAGCGGTGGTTGGAGGGGCACGGGCCAAGAAGGAGGGCAGAATGAAAGGAGAGCAGAGGATGCCGATGAGGAAAGGGTGGTGAAGGGAAAGAGCTTTGGATCAGACGGAAAGACAGCGTTGTGGAGGGGCATGCCAGGTGGAGGAAAATACTGAGGAAAAGGGGAAACACAGACAATTGGTTCACAATGGAACCGAACTGGGACAGATCTATTATCAAAACAGAGGAAAGATACTTTTTTGTTTAGTTTAATGGTGTTTCCAAAGTAATTTGTTATAATGGGCTAGAATTTGTGAGGGAAAAACATTTTGTTTCCATATACAGTAAAGGATGGCCAATCTGTCCAGCAATCTGCGTTGGCACAAACATTACGCTTTTACGCCTTAACTGAATTAGTCTGCTTGTGCTTGGTACGAGACCAAAACACTAATAGTCCGGCAGGAACTTAGCTTGCCATATGCAACTCAGCACAAAATGTGTAGGACTCAAACCAACGCGAGCACTGAAAGTGTACTATTCCAACCGAACCCTGGCGGAGGGTTACATTTGACTGGGGCATCCATTTTGGAGACGTGTGTTGGCCTTGGCCTTGTTCACGTGCGCTAGCTTCCCCTTCCCCCACCTCGTGCCACATTCCACCAACCAGCAACACCGTCTTCAATCACTTGTTTATCTATTGGCTCACTTTAATTGTCCGCTGGGCTTTTACATTATATTAAAGCTCACATGAGCCTCCTGCCAGTGGCAAGACCGCCGCTGATGTAAAGCTTCACGGTTTGCACAGATAAGATGGGTTCAATTTTAATGTTGCTAGCACACCGAGACGCACCAGGAACACTTGTAAAACAGAATGCCCTGTCCGCTTGTAAACGCAGTAGCCCAGGAGCACCGTGTTGGGGGCAGGGCGTCCGGGGTGGGCCACATGAAAAGGAGAAACTCTGCATGCCCCACTGCTGTAGCACGTCTTGTGGATCAATTTCTTCTCCTCAAATTTCCAATCTATCTATCCCCTATCTCTTTGAAAAAACGAATACCCAATTTCAATTTCCAATCGCCAGCGCAGTAAAGCAGGTCTTGTAAAAGGTCACAGTGCAACCTCTGGGTTTATTCAATCGGTCGGCGGTCAGCCCACTTTCTATTGAAATACTGCACCGGCCGTTTGGGGTGACATAAAATGACATGGTCTGGTGTCAAATCCACCCACAAGGGACCAAGGTAGAGCTCCGGTCGGATCTGGACATGAAGTATCACAGCACAGAGGTTTTAACAACCCTTTTGTTTTCAGTGTTATGGGCAACAGGAAACAGAATCCTGCTTGCAAGCGAGGTCTAGGGAGAGAGTTTTTTTTTGTAAAAGGTGTAACTGCAGAGTGTGGTTTGTGTGTGTCATTGGTAGCATCCTGGTATAAAGGGGAGTATCTCACCAGCAGCCAGGCTAGAAAGCTGATCAGATGGACGATCAAACACTAATCATTCCCTCACGGCCTATACCGAGTAAAGCTGTCATTAATTTTGCGGAATTACATCAAATCTGAGACATTCTTTATGTGGCCCACGGCCTGGAGACAGTTATACGACAGGGACTGCTGCGCTAAGCAGATGGAGCAGCTTGGCTGTGCATACTAAATACCTCCATCCCCCTTTTCCTCCCTATATCCTCCTACCCCAACATGCTGCCTCCCTTACAGGCTTCAGCTTAGCTTTTGTTTTGCACCCTTCTCATGTCCCACACTATGACCCAACAAGCATTACAATTCACCACCTACGCCTGACAAGGACATCATTATTGAATTGACTTATTTATCTGTTACATTTATGGTATAATGTGTATCATTAAGGCACAATAATTTTTTTATTTGCCTGGATTTGTAAATGGTGCAATGCTCATGAGCTAAATAAAATCGGGCCAAAACAATTTTGAAAAAACAAGACAACGTGCATCTTTTATACCAATTGTTACATTTGGACCACGCCTGGGACATTCCCCGTCTAAATAATACAACCAAAGCCTGCAATCCCATGGCAGGTTTTCTTGGCAACTGATGAGCGCTTAAGGCAAGCTGCAATTTATGACTACTGACACATACCTGCCATTCCCCTAGAATGAGACATGTGGTAAGCTATATTCAGGCGGACCACCTCAGGTAGTAAAACTGCAGCAGAAAGGGATGCAGAATTTTCTCACAGTGGAAAATGTTTAAGTCAACAGCTGAAAACCATCCCACAACAAAAATATGTGCCTCGTAATGTCCTGGAATGAATTAATGGTTTGACAATTTGGCTTTCGTATAGAGATTATTTGTATTGATACTACTGGCCTAACGACATTTAAAAAAATTATTACAATGTAAATAAGATATGGATAAACTGATAAAATTGCTAGAACAACAAGGATCAGTAAGAGCTTGAACATCGTAATGCATCATGGGATTTTTTGTTGGCGATACACCATTTTTAGTGATAACTGTAGGTTGCAACAAGTTCAATATAAGACTTTTCATTCACTAATACCTCTTAAAAACCAATTTAAAACAGGTTTCATGGCCAAATGGCATTTAGGTAAATGACAGTTCTAAATCTGGAATGCAATTACTCAATTCACAAAACCCCAACCATTTATTTTGGAAGGTAATTAATATGCTAAATACAGTTGTACATTGCAACATAACATCACAATTACCAGCGCCATTCTTGGTGTGTGGGAGCATTGTCAGTTATTATCTTGTTAGAAATTGATTTTGGTCATTGATTAGTAATTAATCATGATGTTTTTTGTCATTATGGGAAGACGATGCTGTGTTTCTCATGAGAGACGTGGTTTAGACGTGGCTAACGCAAAGTTACCATTAGCCTAGGTCAAGGCAGCGGTGGGCGCTCCATATAAACTGTGAATACGTTATATCGAAGTCAATGTCCAATGTTTCAACTAGCATTTGTATGAAAACATTACACCATTTTTGGTTTTCCACAGCTTACTACATTTTTAAAGGCCTTGACTGCAATTGTTCTGGGTTACGATATACACGGGGGTCCACACTGAAATGGGGTTCAGCATATCACCTTCACCTGCATGTGCTCTATCTGTCATCTCCTGGTGAGAGAGAGAGGGGGGGGGGGGGGCTAAAGCGCTGAGGGTGTTGGGAGAAAAGCTAGATTAACCTCAGCTTTTAAGTCACGTGATAAAGAGCAACCATGCCCCCTAGTGACTCAGCTAAATCACACATTTCAAGCAAAGGGACTACTGTTTCAAGCACCAGTAGCCTGCCCAAAGCCAGGGCCAGAGTGGAGAATAATTTCGGGCCAGGAGTTGCATGCCAAAGACCAGCCCACTTGTTTTTGTGGTCAAGGAAATTGGATAAACACAGCAACAACAAGTAGGGCCCTGATGTCTGCAACTGTATTAATTGTCTCATTGTCTATGGACATGCAGATTTCATTTTTACTGCAGAGTACCATGTAGGCCTCTAAGGGCTCCAGAGTCCTCAGCTGGCTTTTTAGTCCGGTATTAATTTGCTTGAGTGTCGAGAATCACCTTGAGAGACTGAAAGGGTCAACAAAAACATATTGTTGTCCTGGCCGCTCATTGCTAATGTCTGGGTCATACTCATTCTCACCAGCTACAAAAACATTTAAAGCAGCAGTAAGGAGATAAAGCTAAAGCTGAGGCTAACAATCTATAAGGCAGGGAAAACGCAGAGTTTGCACTGATGTAAGCTTGTTAAGAAGCTAACTTTTAGGCGTGGAACTCTGTACAAGCCTACATAGGCTTCGCTCCCGCCTTGCACAGATGTTGTCATTTGTGAAAAACAAATAAACTGAACTAAACTAAACTAGTGTCGTTTGGCAATATAGCCCAGTAGGCAATGTTGGGCAGTAAAGGCTTGTCAAAGTCCACGTTCACCCCTGGGTTACAGTATATTTGCATTGGTTTAGGATTTCATAGTACAACAATTCTCTTTAAATAGCCAGTAAACCCAAAAACCTTAATTTTTGGATTAAATATAGATTGGTGGTAATATAGATTATATGATTATATGAATGTCCACATAGTGTAATATATGAAATGTTATCGCTGTTACTGAAATAAGGCTGTCATCTAGAAAATCAGAATTAAAATCAATGTTTTTGCCAGTATCCCCAAAACCTTACGTGAACGTTCCATCCTGAATCGCATGCAGGTAATGGTCTTCTTGTGATGCCAGTAAGGTGCATGTAATGGCCCGTTTCCACCAGGTAGTGCAGTTAGGCCCAGTACGATTAGGTCCGGTAGTGCAGGTGCAGTTAGGTAGACTGGGTAGCCCCGGCCATTTTGCCGGCATTTTGAGTTCGCTCTGCACAAGGGTCTGGAGAGGAGCAATACATTTCTTTCTGCTTCCGATACGTTTTTGCGGGAGCCAATCACCAAGCTGGCTCTTCCCCTTGGCGCGCTATTGGCTGGTTTAACACAATGACGACAGGGAAGCGACGGCAGGCAGACAATGACGTACAGAGTCATTTGAACTAGGCCCGTTGATCAAGTCTCTTGTGCTGAAGAAAATGACAGCAGCGTCCCCAAGTCAAGGTATCCTTAAAAGGCACCTTGGATGTTTTTATTTTCTGCAGTTTAGACTTCTTCTATAACCTATTTTTGAAAGCAAAACACCAAACTCATTGATTTAACGAGGCGGGGTTATTTGAAACAATTTATTCAATAAATATTTGTGAGAGGTCATTCCATACATGTTTGCTTCCTATTTATGTCTGGTGTACACCCCTACTGCCTAACATTTTCAAGTAAGCTATACCTTAGGGTCTCTTATAATAATAATAATAATAATAATACATTTAATTTAGAGGCGCCTTTCAAGACACCCAAGGTCACCTTACAGAGCATATAGTCATCATTCAAAACTATGTAAAACAGACTAGGAATAAAAGGAAAACAGAGGTTAAACATTAATAATAATTAATAACACTCAAAGACGCCTAAAGTGAAGGGGGGACCTCACTAACCACCACCAATATGTAGCACCCACTTGGGTGATGCACGGCAGCCAATCGGTGCCAGAACGCTCACTACACACCAGCTTGAGGTGGAGAGTTAGGGATGAGGTGTCAAAGGGGGTTATATATATTTGTTATATATCAAAGGGGGTCACAAAGGACGCATACGCATCAACCTGTGGCTCCAGCCCTGCAGGGAATGACTCAGCAAGTGCTCCATCTCGTTGCACCTCACCCAGCGGCTCGCTTGCAAGATTTTGGCCTGAAGTTCTTCCCAGAACCACAACGTAGCCATCCAACCCTGCATATCTGAGAATCAGGCCTCTCTTTAATAATGACAAAAAGTTACAAGAGAAATACACATTAACTTTTTGTTATCTCATAAGCGGCGTGGTGCCGGCTCCTTTCGACCTTTTGACCCCAGACTTCTAGAACGTGGCCACAGGCCAGCTGTGTCTACACACCTTAAGCCACAAATGTACACCTCCATCCCACAAAAAATGGGGACTAGAAACGAACCTATGTCTTATGTACATTTACCCTACTGTTGGAGGTCACGCCCCCTTTCCGGCCTTTTCGAGATAGCTAAGGATGCTAAAATGTTTACACACATTTCCCGGTGTCCCAAGAACGACATATCAGAGATTTGGAGTTCTAGCCCTTAGAGAAAAAAAGTTTTTCCAAATGGACTGTTATTTGGACAAAGCCCCTCAGAAGTGTTGCCTGCAAGACTTAGTAGTTCAGAATGTGGTGGAAAAACAGTTTTTGAGATAAGATGGTCCTACCCCCCTGAAATTTGAATACCTTATTCTAGGGCCTACCTGGGACCCCCACACCGAAACTTGGCCCGGTCGGACCCCGAGGGCAGGAATTCTATGGCCTAACTGAGACCCCCGCACCGAAACTTGGCCCGGTCGGACCCCGAGGGCAGGAATTCTATGGCCTAACTGGGAGCCCCGCACCGAAACTTGGCCCAGTCGGACCCCGAGTGCAGGAAGGGGGGGCCTGGACTTTCATAATCTTCGCTCGGTGAATGTGAAGGATGTTTGGTTGGATAGTTATGACGAAGAATCATAATGTGAATGGAAATATTCTATAAATGTCTTGATATCATCTTTCGTCTCAACACTTCTGCTGCAGCCGCTTAAAGTCTCACTCCGAGAACCTTAAAATATGAAACAATCCATTAGAAGTATGAAAATATCTTCCCGGTGGCGTAACGGGGCAAACAAGGTGTCCTTTGACATCTACGTTTCGAGGCGATTGCAACAGTGCCACACATGATCATATTTGAATATGTTTCGGCGTAGTAATTAGCTGTCGATTTTGGAGGCCTTTATCAATAATGACCAGCTATAGATTTGCTTCCCGATGGAGATTTTTGACAAATTACATGTTATTTAGCATCTACACGTTAAGCTGAGTCCAATGAGATCAAGCTCGCCCTCTTGCCACACCGAGATCATGTCCTAGACCATAGGTGTACCATGTAAAATACATGGTACACCATTTGCTAGAGTGTCATGCTTGGTGTCGTTGGACTCAGCTCAACGTGTAGATGCTAAATAACATGTCATTTGTCATAAATTTCTATCGGGAAGCAAATCAATAGCTGCTCATTATTGATTAAGGCCTCCAATTTCGACAGCTAATTACTACCATTAAACATTTTCGAATATGCTCATGTGGGGCACCGTTGCAATCGCCTGGAAGCGTAGATGTTGAAGGACACCTTGTTCGCCCTCTTACGCCACCGGGAAGATATTGACATACTTCTGATTGACTAATGAATTGATTCAGCTATTCCCCCAGAAGTCTGGGGTCAAAAGGTCAAAAGGAGCCGGCACCACGCCGCTTATGAGATAACAAAAGTTAATGTGTACTTCTCTCATAACTTTTTGTCATTATTAAAGAGAGGCCTGATTCTCAGATATGCAGGGTTGGATGGCTACGGTGTAGGTCTGGGAAGAACTTCAGGCCAAAATCTTGCAAGCGAGCCTCTGGGTGCAGGTGCAACGAGATGGAGCACTTGCTGAGTCATTTCCTGCAGGGCTGGAGTCACAGGTTGATGCGTATGCGTCCTTTGTGACCCCCTTTGATATATAAGAGACCCTAAGGTATAGCTTACTTGAAAATGTTAGGCAGTAGGGGTGTACACTAGACATAAATAGGAAGCAAACTCAGGAGATGGAATGACCTCTCACAAATATTTATTTAATAAATTTTTTCAAATAAACCTGCCTCGTTAAATCAATGAGTTTGGTGTTTTGCTTTCAAAAATAGGTTATAGGAGAAGTCTAAACTGCAGAAAATAAAAACATCCAAGGTGCCTTTTAAGGATACCTTGGAATATCAGTCTATATTTTAACCATCGGACCCTAGTTTACGACAAAAACAACACAATTGACGGCAGCTCCTTTGCCGCGTGGTTTTTAGAGCCATGTAAGGATTAGAGGGGGCGGTCGATAGCAACCACCATAGCAACCATGACAGTCAAGTGATGTGGACGCAGCCCTGTTGAAAAAAATAGAATACCACCCTACACACTCTTGATTAATTATATTTAAATTATCATGACCATGGAGCCTTCATTTGCATGGGTTTACATTTCGTTCGGTGTAGCATGGAAATATCGGAGAAACACTCCCATTCAGAATGCATTGGTTTACATTTCGTCCTTTGGAGCACGGTTATTTTTATTTATTTATTTATTTTTCAGTTTTTGAGAAGGTGGTTCAAAAATGCAAAATGTTCTGCAATAATCCAAAATCCAATGGAAAAACCCGTTGGCTTGTTGTCAAGGGAACCCAGGGCGACGCTCACTTCCGGGTTGGCCAACACACATCATCCCTCCGCCAAATATATTGTAAAAACACATGTTCAAGTTGAATGATAATGCATGAATTTATTCTTTATTCTGCCGTAGTATTTATTGAAGGGGGGGGGGGCATACAAGTCTTTGGGCCATGGATCCAGATCTGTTCCGGAGCATTTCAGCTCCTCGGGCAACAGCGCAGGGTTGCCAGGTCCTGCAAAAACGTCCTGCCCACATACCGTTCAAAATCCACCCAAAATGTCCTAGAAGCAGCCCAAATTAAAATTTAAAAATTGTTGTTGTTGTTTTAGCAGCGAAATGCATTGTGTGCGTGTGCGTGTGCGCGTGTGTGTGTGTGTGCATGTGTGTCCACTAGGTATGAGTCGGTCGCGACCGATTCGTTCACAACGAACGAATCCCGAACGTGAACGACAAGAACTGGTTCCCCAAAACAAGAAGAACTGGTTCTTTGATTCTTTTTTTTTAACATTAAACAAAAATATGGTCACGTAAATAAAATATACAAACGAACAGAGCTTTGTCTCCCCGCAACCTTATATCGATTGAGTCTACAACGTTCTCAAAGATTCAGCCAATGAGAGGTAGGAATGGTGTTGCCATGGCACCTGGGTAAACAAATGACAAGGTTGTACCGTCGAAATTGCACGCTTTCTCTGTCTGACGTATCTTGGGCCATACCATTCGACGTGGGGCCACTCATATATCCCCCTACATTTCCGAAAATAGACTTGACCTCCATCTGCTATTGGATAAATGCATTTCCCAATCCCAGGAGTCTTTGCTCCATTCTATGTCAATTCAAGAACAAACAAAGAAATTAAACTGCAAATATCAAACCATGAATGACATATAGAGTAAGCAAGTGGTATAAATATTGATGGGACCTTTGGTTATACTATATCGTGTATCTTGTCGATTTTCACGGGGGTAGAGCCTAGAAATTGCTTAAATTATGCTCAGGGCCGTTCGCGGGTGGGGGGGGGGGGGCAGACACCTGTGAGATTCCCTGTCAAATGACGTAATCTGACGTAACGAACGAATCAAACAAACGAATCGTTGTAGTGAACTGAACTGAAAGAACTAGTTCCCGGAAAAGAATCATTTTGCCCATCCCTAGTGTCCACTGCACAACCCCGACCATACTCTGGTGTTTAATAGTTCTGACTGTGTTTTCATAAAGATTCAATAATACATATTACACCACAACTGTTTCTGCGGTGAGTTTTGAAAGTAGCCAAGAAAACCGTGACCCGCGCGTTTGAGGTTTACACCCGCGACTCCGTTTTTAAAACAACCCGTGAAGCTTGCAACCCTGCATCACCGTCACCATCCCCGTACTGGCAGCGATGGGAAGTTTCCAAATAATTATAATTTATGTATTGTATATAACCAGGAATTTATGTAGGCTATTTTATAAAAATAACCTTGTTGTTTGTGCCTTCTTCCGTCGCCTCCACAGAGCTACGAGCGGATCCTGTAGATAGGCCTATAGACGCTCTTTTATGTTGAAATGCGACGTAATCCAATGTTCACGAAAACGTAAACTGTCAACGAATGCTTTTGGCGACTGGGTTGCCCAGATACACAAAGTGAGATAAATATTAAATTATCATAATTATGATTAATATATCATCGCTGGGGGCCACACTGGGGGCCACACTGGAGGCCACACTGGAGAGCCACACTGGGGGCCACACTGGGGGCCCCCAGTGTTCCCCCAGTGTGGCCCCCAGTGTGGCTCTCCAGTGTGGCCCCCAGCGTGGCCTTCAGTGTGGCTCTCCAGTGTGGCCCCCAGTGTGGCCCATTCAAGCAGGTCCTGATGATTGTTGAGAGGCAAAGTGTCCTGTATTCTCCCATAAGGTTTGTGCTCATGCCAATGTTTGTGCCATAGCGATGTTCTAATTCTACGTGATGGGTTGTTATATGTATCGAAGGCTAACCTAAAAAACATTCATGGTTACTCTTCACACTTTCGTTAGCTGGTCATATTTATTTGGTAGGCCTATATGTACAAAATGTGCGTTTGCCTTGATTAGTCAATGGGTATTCAAGATGATGTACTGCCATCTGGTGTCCAGCCCCATCTTTTTATTGTTCTTGGGTTTTATGTAGGCTCTGTTTATTTACAACCCAGCGGAGAACTATGGTGCCTCGACGTGCCAAATCTTTAAAGTAATGGATGGATGGAGAGAGAAGTGTTTATAATAGGCACATGCATTAACCAAAGTAGCCATATTATATTGGTAACCATGCATTTTTATATTATTATATTATTAGTAGTATTACATGATATTACAAGTGAAAATGCACAAAAAAAGATCTACAGCGATGAATTAATTAGCGTTTAATTTGTACAAATAGATACACTTGTTAACTGGAGGGAACACATTGTTCGCAGTCAAAATATGCGTCCATGCCGAACAGTTATTTTTGCAATATTTTAGCCCACCGCTGGAGTCTTTGTTTTGTTGGGGACTTACCAACACACATCCATGGTGCAGCGCGCTCCCCAAACCGGTGAGAAATACAACGGTGGTCAACCATTCCGTTTGACGTGAATCCTGGAATTCTCTTTTGTCTATGGGTATTGTAGTTTATTAATAGATTTTCCTGCTAGCGTGCCAGACTTTAAAACTACAAATCCCAACTATGTGGTTGTCTGTGGGCCGTCATGCTTGTTCGTTGCTTTGTTTTTGTTATTGTTTTATGCTGTAACGCTCGAACCAAACACAGAGAAGAGAAGACAGCAGCTGGTATTTGGTTTCCATGTGGTTTTTGCGACACATATCTCCATATCCGTCTGAATATTACGTTTACCTAAAGGCGAGGAAAAGGTAAGAGGTTCATTCGAAGTGTCCTAGAAAATAACTGCGCAGTTGACGTCTCCAATTAACATAGCACGACTTAACAGCTCATTATCTGCACTGTATCCAGTGACACACATTTTGCAAACACATCGTGTTTGTGGATTTGTACTTACACACTCGGTTCTACTGTTACTTGTTGTAGTCACGCATGTCCTCCGCTATTAGCGTTCTCCGGGCCCTAGGTGTCGGTGTAATGGGAGCTCTCTGGACCACGTTGTAAAAAATGCGTTTGTGAAGTGTCTTTAGGTTGCATGTGCATCCTACGGACACTTCACAATCGATTTTTACT
Organism: Gadus macrocephalus; assembly: GCF_031168955.1. Classification (NCBI taxonomy): domain Eukaryota; kingdom Metazoa; phylum Chordata; class Actinopteri; order Gadiformes; family Gadidae; genus Gadus; species Gadus macrocephalus. The sequence continues at coordinate 8,249,651 of NC_082382.1, read as the reverse complement.
CTTGTCTTATAAATCTATGTTTTCAAGTTTGGAGACACGTGATTAGGGCTTTCAAACCCACAGTTTTCCATTAACGCTGATCAATTCTCTGCTCAATAAAAAATATTTAATTGTTTATAATCGTTTGTGGTGTAGGCCTACAAGTGTCACCTCTAACGTTAGATTGTTTTTTATTTAATAACGTTTTATTTTACTAAAGTAAATTGATAAGAATATGCTCAATAAAGCCTTTGACGCATATATTTATTAGCCAATCTATTATATTGGTAATCCTTAATGACATTTACATTATCCATGCTTCCGTCCATCCATCCACCCAGCTCTCTAGCCCTCACGCGTTCTATCTATCTACTAGTCTATCAACTCTGTAACTACTGTTGGAAAGGATGTGTTAAAATTAAATGACGTGCACAACCTACAGTACCCACCGGTGGAGAAGACTGAAATAAGGCTGGTGACGGTCATGTTATGTCGAGGTGTCGTGTGTCATGTTGGCCGAGACCTCCCTGCTGCCATTGAGGTTTGGAACACATGGTGTGCTAAGTCAGAGTATCTCCTTACTTTGAGTACACATTCACCGGGTGTTCTCTCTCTCTCTCCATTCCCCAGTGCTCACCTATCACCTATTTGTTTTTTACTCTTTTAAACTACCTCAGTGGATGTGTTTACATTTCGCAATTTATTTATTTTTCATCCCATATCGTCTCCAACAGGTATAACTGTGCCTCCTTGCTTTCGTGTTGCCATGGAAACGGCTTGGCTGGTGGAGTTTCAAAACGTGGGGTGCAGTTACTTTCCACAGAGCAGAGTGGATTGCCACTACACTCTGAGCTCTAAGCTTCCATGGGCGAGCAATGACTGGATCGGCCTCTTCAAGGTAATACTGTTGTCTTTGACCACTTCATTCACTCAAAGGGTAATATCGCACGGTGATTAAGTGTGTGTGTGTGTGTGTGGGGGTTCCTCAGGTGGGGTGGTCGTCGGTCAGGGACTACCACACATTCGTCTGGTCCTCAGTCCCCGCTGACAACCAGGAGGGCAGAGATGTCAACTGCTGTGTGCAGTTCCAGGGTACTAACTTCCTTGCTTTGTAATTGTATTTTATATCCCATAGCCGGTCGTAATCGCTACTATTGCTCTGGCCAAGTCAAATAAAACCTTCCGTGCGCTGGATTGATCTTTTCGTAAATTGAATTACTCTTGTGAGGAGCAGGCTTGCGGCTGGTGTGTAGCGTCCAGGAAACTTTATTGTTAGTGATAGATATGTCACGCAGAGTGTTCCCCACCGGGGAGCCCAGAGGAAAATAAAACAATATACGGCTTTAGGAAAAAAAAAAAAAGTGTTTCCTGTTTCTCTTTTCCTGTCTTGCAGAGATTTTAAGCCCATCACCAACATGGCTTGAATTAATTAGCATTTGAGAGCAGGGGTTGAGTTAGGGCACATTGGAGGCAGTAGCTCAGAGCCGGACTGAGATCACAGACGACACGCTGGTACCGGTGCCCTGTGTCACCGCTGACAGGGTGCTGCCGAATAAGGGTTGGGTGGTCCCCAGCTGGAGTCACACGGACCTCTGTCACACTGATTTATCATTTGCTAAAATGCGTCCCCATTGCCCTGCTTTAGCGGGAGGTTAGCGACTGGTAACCAGTGTTAAAGAACAAACCCTGATGGTTTCCTGTTCCCCAGCGATGTGGAAGCAAAGCGAAACTACCAGTGCTGTCGCATGGGCTTGTTTCAGGGAGTTAGGATATGCCTCATAACCTTTTTAATATGAGCTCAAATCTCCTACCGTTATTTCCTACACCTCTCTTTTCATTGACAGAAATGCCGGTTGAATCTGGATCGGTGAAAGCAAACAATCCATACTTGCTTACTTCTCCTTTTACTTTACATAAAATAGCATTTGCACTTGCATTTGCATTTGCCCTTTCATATGCAAACAATTGGGTTTTATTCATTTGATTTTCCTTCCCGATATCCCCAGCCTCCTACCTCCCGAGGCCCAGCTCGGAGGAGTACCAGTTTGTGTACGTGGACAGTAAGGGGGAGGTGTGCTCACGCAGCCCTGCCTTCACGTTCGGCGCCCCTGAACCCCTGGAGGAGCTGGTGACTCTGGAGGAGGGGGGCCCCGGCGAGGAGGGTTCCACGGACATGCTGCTGGTGGTCCCCAGGGCTGAGCTGCTGCAGGTGGGCACACGTTAAGAGCACAAGAGATCTAAGAGCGCGTCATGTGGCTCCTTTCAGTTTAGTGGGATGAACAAGCATTTGTAAAATGAAGAAAAAAGAAAAATGTTTACTGGCCTGCTAAAAAATACAATAAATGCTCGATGCTCCACTCGCTGATCACGTGCTCTCATGATCCCCGTGTCTGTCAGAGTCGGCTCCAGGCGTGTCTGCAGGAGCGCGCCGAGCTTCTGCAGGCCCAAGAGGGGCTGGTCCGGAAGCAGGAGCGGGAGGAGGAGCGCTACGCCCGGGCCAGGGTGGCCTGGGAGACGGAGCGCCGGGAGCTGAAGAGGACCACGGCCCGGCTGCAGGATGAGCTGCACAGGAGCCAGGACAGCGTGGTGGAGATGGAACTGAGACAAAAGGTAGGAAGGGGAGGGGAAGTGACTCCCTTCCCTTCTGCCGCGCTCTGCATACTTGCCAACTTCACAAATATGATTTATTACTTTGGAAACTAAAACTTTAAAATAAGAATAGCCTAGATAATCGTTCACTTTAAAGTCACATCCTGTACGTTCACACTTATGAAACCAAATCACACAATATATATATGTCTATTGTGAAATGCCTTTTCTTTGTAAGGAGGAACAAGCTCTGGGGGATTATCTAGTGGAGCAGCAAGGTGCCTTATTGGCCCTGAAGGAGGCAGGCGAGCTGCGAATCAGAGAGCTGGAGGAAGACATTAAGACCCTAGCACAGAGGGCTGCAGACAGAGAGACCGAGCTGGACAGGTGAGAGAGATCATCGTGCAGTTGGCCGGTTTTCCCTTGACTTCTGCCTTGATTGAGTAAAGTTCTTGGTTTGGCCTAAGAGCGATACTTTATCGATCTGTGTGTACAGGTTCAAGGAGAGAACCAAGAGGTCAGCAACACAGAAAAAAGAAGAAGATACTGAGAAAAAAGACTTGCAGGTACTGAACGTTCTTATCTTTTACTACAAAGCCAATGCTTTTCCTGGCACTACACACATGAGGGTCAATGTCACTTACTTTTCAAAAATATGATGGAGACTTTTTTCCATTTGATCCCAGACCAAGTTGGACCACACCGAGGCTGAGCTCCGGACGCTGGCCAAGGAGTTCCAGGTCCTGAGGAGTTCCCTGGCCCAGAGGGACACCAGCGTGCTGCAGCTGCAGAACACCATCAGCACCCTCACCCACAAGCTCACCACGGCCCACCGCAAAGAGGTCAGACATGGGACCCAGCCAGCAGTGAGAGGAGACCGACAACGAGTGGTAGATATCGACCCATAGGCCACGTTTATGCATAGCAGGGTATTTAGGGAAACAAATATTTCCCCTCCTCCGTTTTCAAAAATAACATTGTGCACACAACATCGTTTTCAAAAAAGTTGTCATTTACATCAACCCGCAAACATACGCCGTCGAGCGCCATTATAACTACGCCAAACCTATGGGCGGCAGTGTAGTGAGAAGGATAAAGCCAAGCAAGCCAATCAGAGTCCTCTGAATCAACAACAACGAATAACACGAGCGACTTCCTGTTCCTTTCAAAACAACAGTTTAATTCATTTTTCACAATTTACCGGCTCTCGTTTTGAAGAATAATCACTGTGCCATTCGTTTCATGGGAGTCGCGACGGTCTATACTTCCAACATAAAGTGTACATATTTATGATTTGAAATTCGCCTTTATACCACAGATACTATAGGGTCTATAGCATATAACCGCGGTTTCTGATTACAGTTTAATGTAACAGTAAGCTGACAACATGGTCAAACAAATGTTCTTTTTGTGATCATTCTGTGCACGCATCCGCCGTGTTGATAAATAAATAATCCCCCTATATTGCGCAAGGTTTGTTCGTGTGGACAGACAGCGGGCGCTCGCATGACGTTAAGCATTTTCCCAGCCCCCCCCAGAACTGTTTGTTTGTACACTTTCATGGTGTGTAAGTTGTGTAGCCACCACCCTCTCCCCCTGTGTGCCCCCCCTCAGACGGAGAGCGAGGCGGCGCTGAAGGACATGCGCGGCCTGCGCGAGCGTCTGAGCGCCAGTGAGCGCACCGTCGACGGCCTGAAGGCGGACCTGAGCGCCACGGTGACCAAGAGGGACCACGGCCAGGCGGAGGTCCACCAGGCCCGGCTGCAGGCCGCCCAGCTCACACTGCAGCTGGCCGACTCCAGCCTGGCCTTCAGGGAGGCCCGGGCCCACTGGGCCCAGGAGCAGCAGCACCTGCAGCACACGGCCGAGGTACGCATGTGGTTGTTGTGCGTATGTTGTGTTGCTGTACAGCCTAAAGGTGTGTTGTTGTACAGCCCTACGTTCTGCGGCTGTACGGCCTTATATTGTGACATGGCACTTCGTCCTGCTTTGAGGATGAAGAAGTGGAACACCGTGCTTATCATCTGTGCATGAAGACACCATGTGTTATAAAGAGTATGATTTCCTTTAGTCGCGTGACCCCTCTGACTGATGTATCACACACACACACACACACACACACACACACACACACACACACACACACACACACACACACACACACACTTAATCACCGTGCGATATTACCCTTTGAGTGAATGAAGTGGTCGAAGGCAACAGTATTACCTTGAAGAGGCCGATCCAGTCATTGCTCGCCCATGGAAGCTTAGAGCTCAGAGTGTAGTGGCAATCCACTCTGCTGTGTGGAAAGTAACTGCACCCCCCCCCCCCCCCCCCTGGTAGAAGGATTGTGAGCGCCTGGAGAAGGTCAATGTGGAGTTCCAGAGGACGGAGGAGCAGCTGCAGGAGGAGAGGATGGAGAGGGAGAAGGTGGAGGTGGAGCTGGGCAGAGAGAAGGACTGCAACAGGGTAGGAACCAGGTCCCAAGAACGCACCACACGTTACAGGGGGGATGTCATGCTTGTACCTCTGCTAAGCTAGAATAATCAACGTTTGAGCAAACGTCACCTCCGGAGCAGTGTGATGTCAGACGGAGGTGGGCGGGGCTGATGTGCAGAAGTCAGTGAGAGAATTACAAAGGGGTATTTCTAACATACAGGCATGGAACCCTATTCTAGTAGTACCCCTCAATTCAATTATTAACCCTAAAAAAGCATGATTTGGGATCTTTATGGAACGTCTCATGTGAAGTAGGTTTGACACAATATCCAGACTTTCATATGGAGGATACAAATTTACAAAATATCGCAATCAGCAATGTTGCTGCCGATAGTCGTTTAAGTGGCTCCCTTTATCCCTGAAGTTATCTTCAGAAACAAACAGGAACACGCTGCAGTCGCTAATTGCAGGGCTAGGCAACCTTGGGGTGCAGATGGGGACAGAATTTGTAATGACATTTTCGATAAATTAAATAAATACAACGCGCGGGCATGCTTTCCTGTGTGTGAATGTTATTTCAAAGCTTCCCATTAAAAGATGCCAACGGTTCACGTTTGCAGGTTCAGCTGAGTGAGGCCCGCAGGGAGCTCCGGGAGCTGAAGGCCAGCGTCCGGGTGGCTCAGAAGGAGAAGGAGCAGCTGCTGGCGGAGAAGAAGGTCAGAAACGCCTCCCAGATGCTGGGGGCAGGGGGTTAGGGGGTCCACCTGGACCCCATTTTTACTCAAGGGATTCATGGGATTCACGGGCGGCATGTGGCTCAGGAGGTGGAGCGGCTTGGCTGGTAACTGGAAGGTTGCTCGTTCGAGCCCCGGTAAAGTGCTTTGAGTGGCCACTGGTAAGGCCGTACAAATGCAGTCCATTTACCGTTTTGGAAAGCAGCGTAGTGATAAAGATAGCGTGTGTGCCGGGATGGGTCATCTTGTTGATGTTCCCCCGTCCAGGACCTGAGGGAGTACAGCCGCATGGTGGAACAGAAGATGGGTCTGATGCTGGACCCCAGCTTCGGCACGGCCTCCGTGACCCCTGCAGGTGAACGAAGCCACAGGTCGACACGCGACCGCACACAACTCATGATTCTACCACACCGCACGATGACACGCCAACAGGGCTCCCGACAAGATGGGACCTTAAGGCACCACCATTCACCCCCCTCCCACTGAGTCCCCCCCCCCCCCCCCACTGTCCTTGTGTCCAGGGCGGCCGTACAGCCCCCTCTCCGACTCTGAGGAGGAGAGCCCCGAGGCGCAGCCGCCCCCGCCGGCCCCCCCCTCTCCGGGCCCGCTGGCCCACTACAGCCTGTGTGAGCAGGGCCAGCTGGACCCCCTGCTGCCCGCCACGCCCCCCCCCTCCCTGAGGGAGCTGGCCCGGGGCACGGTGGTCATCAGCCAGCCCGCGCCTCTGTCCGCACCCCGGCAGGCCAGCACCGACGCCATGGCCCACAGCTCCGAGTCGGTAAGACACCGTCGGGGGGTTTGGGGGGGGCCCTCGCTGAGCGGTTTATATATGACGCTGAAAACGAGTTTTATGCTCTCTCCGATTGCCCCGGACGCTAGTCACGCAGTGGCCGTGGATCATTTGCTGCATGCATTATCTGTGAAGGGCAATTAGGCCTCTGCTAGTTATGACAGGGTAATGGCCGCCGCGCAGATATATGTCTAAGTGTGCCTGCGTGCGTCCGTCCTCTGCCCCCAGGAGGAGGGCTCTGAGGCGGCTCCGTGCGCCAGCCAGAGCACTGCGGAGGAGACGGCGCCGCTGCTGCCCGAGCACACGGACGCCATCTTCAGGTAACGGAAACCAGTCGCTACCTAATGCAGGGTTCGGTAACGCACGCAGAAGAGACGCACGGGCAGCCACCGCCGCCGGGTTATTTATGGCGGCAGAGTGAGCACGGCTAAGAGATGGAAGTTTTGAATATGTGGTCGTAAATGAAAGTTGGGTCGGGGGTGAGGCGGGGTGGGGGGGGGCTGAGGCGGGGTGGGGGGGGGGCGGGGGGGGAGACTGAGTGGGACAAAGACGGGCGGGGGTGCGGGCGGGCTGCAGGATGGGGGGACAAGGGGACAGACGCGCCGACAGCAAGCCGTAGCTGTGATTTACCCCCCGGGCCGTACCACAGTCACGGGCCAATTTTCAGCGTCATTAAAGAGCTCACTCCCCACATTCATCCCACCCTTTTCATCCTCGCCTCTTTCTACCAGAAAGCACCTTTCTCTTCACTGTTAAAACAACTGGATTTATGTCCCTTTCTGCAGTGATCTGGCCCACACCGCCCTGTGGTAACGCGCGGACTCCCGGCGGCTTGGCGCTGCTTCAACAGCCAGATCTCCAGACTTATGTGGACTTATTTTTATCTTTACAAACACTAGCAGGCACAAAACAGCCAGATATTGCCGTTCACAACCGTTATTATTCTTATCCCCCCGTATGAACAAATGTGCCCCGTGTTCGTTGTAGGCCTTCTGAACTCTCCGGCGCCCTCCGTAGGGCTTCTGGTGTTCCTGCTTTAGCGGTTTTTCGGGACATAATCTTTTATGGCGGTTAAGCAAACACTACAACGTTCACAACCGAAACAGCTTGATACGCAGTGGGGGCGCCGAAGAATGGGTTTCGCGTTTTGAGAAGTTCACACACACACACACACACACGCGTGCGCTCGTATCATGACTACACCGAGGGCTTTACGGCTGGTGTTCTGTTGTTTTTTTATGACGGCTGTGATTAGGAGTCATGGCTGCCACTGTAATTATCATGTTCTGTGCGGCCCGCTGCCTCCTTAGAAAACACTGCTGAAAGTCAACATTAAATTCTCCAAAGCAGATGTGAACCATGTCAGAGACACCGGCCTTTAGCCAGGCAGGATTGGGCGTTTAAACATGAAGGGTCGGCCTCTACGTTATCCTCCCCCCTTTTCAATGAAAAATAAGCACTTTCATTCTTAATATATACACCGTTGATTGTAGTTATGCGGATGCGTTCTGAGACATTAGGGCCAAAGAGAGCGAGGCAGTAGGTGACAACACAGTGAAGAATATTTGCGATATAATAGATTGGATGGATGGATGTTACTAAGATTAGGTGATTAGTGCTACCTTCTGCCTTATCTTCTCTTATTGATAATATAAACTATAAACTGCTTTTATTAGTTGATGGTTCAGAAGTCTATCTAACAAAGGGTTGAAAATAGAGGATCGTTCTTTGCTGTTTGGTTAGTAGATCCTCTTCAGTTTGTTATATGCAAGGAATCTATCCTCACCACAACAATGCAACGGTGACCACCATTTGAGTTTCCTTCAAACATATTTTAAGGTATAAATACTTCATAGATATTGAAATTAGGAGTTGAGGTTTAAATATCCCTAGCATTTTGCAATACATCTCTTGATAACCAATGTTGCTCACCACTTGATCAGTGCTTATTAACTCATAAGTTATATTGCAATGACATTATATTCACATTTAGCTTAAAACAAGTTGTAGGTTTTCACAACATTTGACCAATGACTTGTTTTTATTTGTGTGGCTAAGAAATAATCGCTTGACAATTTTAATAATCATTTTAATTTGTATTTGCTGTATTTGCACCCTGTTTTTATATAGAAGTTGAGAGGAATGGCTGATATATGCCTTTTTCAGATTTTTTTTGTCTTGATAATAATCTCCTTTATATGTGTGTTTTGGTTTGTTGACTCAAATAATTAATCTCGTGTTTGCTTTTCTGCATTCTGTTTGTATATCGGATTCTAGGTTTTCCAGTATTTTAATATATTGATTCCAAGAACTAATGCCAGCCTTAATTATGAAGTATATGCTTTTTAACACAAAATGCAGCCACCCGTTCTGATGTAATTTAGATGTTATCGCCTCAACAGACCATCCGAATGGAAAAGTTAGAAAGAACAATAATTCTCCACTGGCGGATTGTTTGGACCCTCAAAAAATTCTAACATCTTTGAGCAAAAGTTATTGCTGCTTTGAAAAAGTTACGGTGCAGGTTTAAAGAATAATTACAACCTTCCCCCCTTTCGTTACAAGATATGTGGTTTAACAATATGTGTATACACGCCAAGTAGCAAGGTGGTGAGAATCCTGGTATATACCCGATTCATTTTGTTTTGATTGTTGGTCCTTGTGCGGACTGTATCTGAGGAAAGTTCTCAGATAACGGCCCTCTTTCTGTTACAGTTGGGTGCTGCTCATCCGGGTTATCTGATCGCAATAAAGCAGAAGCAGCAGTGTGTGTGTGGTTTGTTTTGGAGTTTTGCTCGTGAAGGTTGTTATCCTACATGTTAAACATGTGTATTCTTACAGTAAAAAACGGATTGGGGTGTGGCTCTATAATAAAGACAGTTTACGTATCCATTGTGTCGTGTTATGTGTTTTTCCTTTGCCGTAAGATCACAGTAATATTCTAATTCCCACATGACATTTCACTGGCTGTTAACATCATGGCCTATTCCACGGGGATCATTACCTACTTCTGTTGCACCCCCTCCTCACCTTTGGCCTGCTCGCGTCCCCCCTCCAGCACTAACCTGTTTCACTCTCCTCGCTGCCCCTCCAACCACGCGCCCTCCATCTTCAGTCTGAAGTGACAATAGCTAATTATAAAATCAATGATGCCAGGCTGCCTAGTTTACAGCCCCCTCTAAAACCTTAACTGGGAAATCAGTGGGGGATTGATGCCTCCGTCACTCTTTATCTCTTTTAATTAGAAATGTTCAAGATATGAAGAAGGCCAGAGGCCACGCCACATGTATAGTTTTTATTTTTTAATTACGCAGGGCTGCCCCTAGCGCTTCACACTTGCCCCCAGCCCTCTCCTTCTACCTGTTCCTCGTCTGGTCCTCCCTCCATCCCTGGTCATTGTCCTCCGTTCTGCTGCGGCCACACCCCTCCGTCCCGCCTCAGACAGCTCCTCGCCCTCCTCCACCCATCACCCCTTCTTAAGATCACCCCCACGCACGCTCCGCTCCTCAGAGATGGACCAGAGATTCATGATCTTTGCACCTCCAAACATTTCTCACCTTCAACTCAACCTTCACGCGCTTGCTCTTCGTCTCTTCACCGAACCCCGGATTCACGGGAAAACGTAGAAACAGGACAGTTCCTCGTTGTGGCCATGCGTAGAGTTATGATCTATGCCTTGTATATTGATGTATTACCCCCATCTCGCCGTCCCCGTAGCTGGGGTAATAAATGCATGGAGATGTCTGTGTCTCACTAGGCTTTGGGTTGGGTAACATGGCTTCCTCACAGAACTTCATTTTCCTGTCATATTAAACCCAAAGCACCGCCATTCCCTTTCCCCCTCTCCTCACATATACCAGCCCCTGCAGGGAGCTGCGGTTTGGCCCGTTCTCTATTACCATCTTTATCTCTTCTGGATGCCTGCATTGAATGAAGCACTGTTATACCACCACACTGCCCGTTCTCGCAGCAAAGCTCTGCACACGTCTCGCGGACCCCCATCTCGATGTAAATATTCAAATCAGTGCAAGGAAGCCGGAAAACTAAAGGCTGACCTTCATGGATACTTTACTGTTGATGTGAATAATAGATGTCTTGTGTTCTGTTCTCATCTGCTTGAAGAAGTAAACGGGAGGAAAACGTGATCATTTATTTCTCGATTCCATCTTTTTCCCCCCCGAGTTCACATGGCACAGACATTTCCAAGTGAATCCACATTAATGAGTTAATTAGGCTTCAGTGGTGTGGAAGGAGAACTATATGGGGATGCTGCTTCTTTAAATCCACCCAGAGCCAGTGGTTCCCATGGTAACGCACGGAGCTCGGTATATGAGGCCGTTTCATCCGTTCCTTGTAAAACCTTGGATAATGTATGGACTATATTTTAATCCCAGTCTTGGTTTATTGATTTTCCTTTAACGATAGGCTTGTTAATTATGGCAATCATATAATTGATAGAGCCTTATCTCTGTTTATCACTCTCTTCTGATGCTCCCTATCTATAAATCCAAAGCAGAGACACATGATATATAGGTGTGGTGTTCACTGGAGGAGAGCCTCGGTCAACCGCGTCCCACTTAGGATTTTATTTTTTCAGAACTGATTATAAATATTTTTGTTAATTACATTTTTTAACAAGAGCAACCGATTCTAATTAATATTCTCACTAGCAATAATCTTTATTGATTACATTTGACATTTTCTAAAATCAAAAATGTTGCATATCCAACATTATAAGTGCGTGATTTTTAAGAGGGCCAATGTTCCTTAAATAAACATGGAACAGAAATATATTATTTTTACACCAACGACCCAGCAGAGAGAAGCTACTCAGACTTGTTGCTAGGTGTTACAAGAGGAACAACTCCCTTAATTAAACAGTTATTTCTGTAACCTGCACTATTGCAATCACTGGGTCTACAAATCTTTGGGAAGAGACCTTTATCTGATGTCCTTGTTCAGCAGGGGGCCGTGATTTAGTAGGGGCTGCACCCACGGCCCACCGTGCCCTAACCAACACAGGGGCTGCAGTCTGCTGCAGCGTCCGCAGGCCGGGTATTCACTGGGCAACAGTGCCCCCTAAAGGCCACCCTGCACCGGGAGGGCCATTACAACTAGATCCGCGGGAATACGCGCTGGCTGAACGTGTTGGTCAGGATTTTTAATTCACGTATACAATACAACGTTTTAGTCGTATAACCTGGTGTGAAAAAAATAATACTAATAATATTGTTGTAAAATAAATAAAGAATGTCAAGTAATCTCACAAAA
>NC_082382.1:8227849-8232849 GCF_031168955.1 Gadus macrocephalus | reverse complement strand
CATCTTGGGGCATGAAAGAGAGGTGTGCGTGTGCGTGCGTGCGTGTGTGTGTGTGTGTGTGTGTGTGTTTGTGTGTTTGTGTTATTGGTGTTATTGGTGTTTCAAATGAGCCAAGTTAAGATTCAATACTTTTTCCATGTGGTAAATTGTATTTTGTTTGTAGAAAAGGGATCAGGTGACCTGCTCCGGGATGTCTACAGATAAACCTTGGGTCATTGGGGATCGAACCCAGCACCTTTTAGCTGAGAGCCGAACACCCTAGCAATTAACATACGCTGCACTTTCAATATCAAAATTTTTTTAAACCAATATCCTTTTGGGGAGTGAAAAAATGACAGAATGTGCCTGAAGTACCGCCACAGATGAGGCAGATGGCACTGAGGAGGCCGGTCTCCGTGTCGTCCATCTCCAGGGGAAGCAGCTGGCCAGCGAAGGCGAACACCAGGTCTGTGAGCGGGCCGAAGCCGGCGTTGTGCATCTGAGTGCGGTTTAGAGTCAGGCCGTCCGAGAAGGTCATGGTGTCCAGCTCCGGAGTATAGCGCGTGCAGATCCTCAGCATCTGAAGGAAAACCCCCAAAAAAAAATAATTGATTATCGTTAGTTTATTACCAAAGGTCAAGTGACCGAAATGCAAAAAAAGCAGCCAAGTAGGCAGTATTTTCGAGCAGCGTCAACCGTTACCTCGTCGAATGAACTATCCCTACTAAGTTGCAATGCCTACTTTTCACCAGCAGGGGTCAGTATTCCCTTATCAGAGGCTGCCCTTAAATTATTCAAATAGATTAACGTGTGTGTTTAGAAGATGGGGATGGAGGGGTTGAGAACAGAGTGCGGCTCCTACCAATATGTCCAGGCAGGCTGATTTGAGTAGGGTGATCTGGTCCGCGATAGTGAGGGTGGTGAATCCGGGGAGGCGTTTGGCAAACTCCACGATCTTGATGATGCATTTGGTAGAGAGCTCGCTGAACTTGTCCCACAGGCCGAGGTCCAGCTGGACACGGGTGTCCGAGCTGGAGTTCTGTACCACACACACACACACACACACACACACACACACAGGCACGCACGCACGCACACACACACACACACACACACACACACACACACACACACACACACACACACACACACACACATTAAGCATGTTATAACAGGGGGACTTGTGCAGCCATGTGTGCATGGAGGGGTGCAACACATTTACATAGTACATCAATCAGAGAAAAAGTCCATTTACATTCTGCATCCATCATGCAGGGGCCACACAGATGGCCTAATGGGAAAGTGAATTAGTGAGGCACACCGCAGAGTTGGGAAAGCTATGGTGAATTTACGCCTTTGCATGAAACCTCGGAGGCCGGTGATGTCAGCATACCACAGCGTCGTCACACAACAGCACAACAAGGCCACCGAGACACAGAGAGCGGTTTTGTCTGTGTTTTGGTGATGTGTATGCATTTGCATGTGTGTGTGCGTGTGTCTGTGTGCGCGTGCATGTGCGTGGGATGCATGGGATGCGTTAAGGTTTCAGGTTAGGTTAAGGACTTTCAGTGGTGAGTTGGAGCTCAGAGAGGCAGAGTGAGGGGTTGGAGCTTACAGTGGTGTGGCGTTAGGGTCTAGGCTCAGAGTCAGGGTTAGGGTTAGAGTGGTTAGGGTTAGAGGAGTCTCTGTTTCAGAAATGTGACAATGCTTGGGTGGAGTTGCAAAGGGGTTTCCTGTTTTGTTACGGAGATTTTCGTCCGAGCTCGGAGAGAAGCTCATTCGAGAATGACGATTAAAAAAAGCGTATTCAACAGTGGCTACTGTGCGGATTTGATTTTAAACCTATGCCTCTCCGGACAGAGCGTTTGGGCCTGTTATACCGATGCTAAACCGGCAAAGTTTAGTTTGTGTGTGCTCTTGGGATGCCTATTCTTAATTCGACTTCCAATAGGTTCAGCTGTGGCAGCACTAGGGTGGCAGTGCTGAGAGAGTTTTGCATTCAGTGCACATCGTCTTGAGGCTTTCCCTTTCAGCATTAGTACATTGTCTTCTTGGAAAGATAGAAGCGACACCCAGGAAACCTAAGAGTTTCTTTAGTCCCTTTCAATCGATGGTGAGCAATATCACGGTTTCCCCATATGACAGGAAGGAACAGAGATTGGTTGGAAAATATTTCAGCACAAGAAAGAGAAACGCCCGTTCACAGATTTGGGTTTGCCTGCTATCAGACTTTAGAAGTGTATCAAAAGTGTGATGGGTGAGACCACGGTCGGCGTGAGGGGGGGGTTACGTACGGTGGTGTATTTGCCCAGCTGGCCCAGAGAGGGGAAGGTCTCCTGGTGGGCTTTGCTGACTTTGTTGACCAGCTCCTCCATCTCTCCGCTCAGCTCGTAGCTCTCCGGAAGAACCACCTCCTCCTTCACCTCCTTCTTCTTCTTGTTCCTGTCATTACGCACCGCTGAGAGGGGAGAGAGAGGGAGAGAGACAGCGAGGAGAGAGAGAGAGAGAGAGAGAGAGAGAGAGAGAGAAGAGAGAGAGAGAGAGAGGGGGAGGAGAGAGAGAGAGAGAGAGAGGAGAGAAGAGAGAGAGAGAGAGGAGGAGAGAGAGAGAGAGAGAGAGAGAGAGAGAGAGAGAGGTTAGAAGAAGATTGACTTAGAATAAGTTATTTTCCCCGTCTGTTGATTAAGAATTAATAGCACTTTTCTTGTGCTAGGGGTAACGCATATACACCTACACACACACACACACACACACACACACACACACACACACACACACACACACACACACACACACACACACACACACACACAACCCACACAGAGGAATGGTCAGGTTCCTGTTTTCTATCACTAATCACATGTCCAATCATCTCCTCCTTCTCGCTCCTCCATAGACCGCCAGCGCCCTGGGACAAATCAGAGCTCTGACATTATCACTCCACTTCCTCTGGCTGCGCCGTGACACCGGCACTCTGCCTCCTTATCACAACACTCTCTTCCTCGTCCTTCCCGCTGTCGTACACTTGACCGCCACACATACCCCACCCCCCCGCCCGCCCCCGCCCCCGCCCCGCGCCCCCTGCCCCTCCGGCCTCTCCTCCTCACCCCCCAATCCCCCCCCCCTCGTAACCCTCCTCCCTCCCATTCTTTCCTTCCTTGCAGGATATCCAGTAATAGCAGCGGCACAATGTGATCCCGGCCTTAACACACATCCCACACTAACATTACACCTACATGGATGTCCAGCGGGGCTCTCTGAGAACCAGGCCCCCCACACTGAGCAGCAGCCCTTTATAAACAGCGGGGGCCGCGGAGGAGCGTGTAGGGACAGTGGCGTGGGGATGGGTGGGCTTCTTTGATGAGGGGGCTGTGCAATAATTGAGTCAAAAGATTCCCCTCCTTAATAGCTCAACCCAAGCCTCTTCAGTGGCATCGATGAAACCAGAGATCTGGTTTGGCCAGAGGAGACGCAGGGCGTTGAGGTTGAGTGGTTTAGCAGGAAGTCAGAGTCACTTCATTAAGTGATTAGTCATAAGAGTGACACGGTGCCCCCGCCTCACCCAAGATCACCACCCTGCTAAGCTCTCCTCCACCACGCTTATGTCCGCTGAACGTCCTCTGAAACACTCCAGCTACCCGTTTCTGATGGGGTCATGACTCAACACGACAACAAATGAAAAACGTGGTGTTTCCTACGAAACTACAGAGGAAACGTCAGTTATGCACGCACAAAACTGCTATGAGCAGTATGTGCGTGAACAACAGAGTGCCATGCGGTGGTGTTCCAGGGCTTGAACAGGTTGAACTCACCCTTCTTTGGACATGCCGACCTCGAAGCACTTCTGCAGCCTGCAGTACTGGCAGCGGTTGCGTGTCACCTTGTTGATCTGGCAGTTCTTGTCCCGGGTGGCAGGTGTACACCATGTTCTTCTGGATACTGCGCCGGAAGAAACCCTGGAGGAGAGAGGGCAGGGAGGATGAGTACAGGGAGAGAGGGCGGGCGGAGGAGAGAGAGAGAGAGAGAGAGAGAGAGAGAGAGAGAGAGAGAGAGAGAGAGGAGAGAGAGAGAGAGAGAGGGAGAGAGGGAGAGAGGGAGAGAGAGAGAGAGAGAGAGAGAGAGAGGAGAGAGAGAGCAGGTATACATTTGATTCATTGTAAGAAATCTCTGAACGACACATTTTGACATTGATACGTTTGAATTCCTTCTCCTCTGGTTTCAACTCTCTCCACTCAAAGGCCACACTTTGCGTTGTCTGGCCGTGTGTCAAACAGAGGATCACGAAACCATCTTTGTTGGTTTGATGATCCTATGCTCCAATGTAATAATAGTTTCCCTCTCTGCCTCCACCAGCCCTGCCTCCTGACCTACTTCACAGAAGTCACTAGATCAGTGGATTAGCCACACGCCACCCACTCCCCTGCTGCCCAATCTGTCCTGATCCACGTGATTCCGGAATAGGCCCACTGTTTATGGGAGGACAGAATATTCCACTAAGAAAAACTACAACAGAAATACTAACTAATAATCACAAAGTCCTTAAAACTGTATTTTATCAATTAAACATCTTGTTCGAGTGACCCCCCCACGCTAAGTCTATCCTGTTCTGTAGTAAGTGACAGAAGGAGATGGGTAACCTATGACTCGTCTGTATCCACCTGGCTCCCTGATAGGTGGTCGAGAACTCATGTTTGCGTCAATGTGTAATACTAACTTATTCCAGCAGGGGGATATGGTGGACGCCGGGCTTACACTTTATACTTTGCTACACCAGAAAAGCGCGGCATCAATGCAGTCCATTTAATTCTGATTCTGGGGACGGCGACGCTCACCTTGCAGCCCTCACAGGAGCTGACCCCGTAGTGGTACCCCGAGGACTTGTCCTGGCACACGAAGCAGGGCTTGTAGACGCGGGGCGGGGGGGGCGGAGACGGGGAACTGGGCACCATCTCCTCTGAGCTGGTGCTCTGGGTCTCCACCGCTGTGGACCGGAAGAAACGCAACAAATTCATCTCAAAGTC